>NW_015505907.1:486679-500839 GCF_001515645.1 Sinocyclocheilus grahami
GCTGAAAATACGTAAGTATTGTACGTTTAGAGGCTGAAAATACGTAAGTATTGTACGTTTAGAGGCTGAAAATACGTAAGTATTGTACGTTTAGAGGCTGAAAATACGTAAGTATTGTACGTTTAGAGGCTGAAAATACGTAAGTATTGTACGTTTAGAGGCTGAAAATACGTAAGTATTGTACGTTTAGAGGCTGAAAATACGTAGCCTACGTATTTGTACGTTTTAGTGCCTGTAAAAACGTAAGTAAATGTACATTTTATAGAACCACATTTTACGTAAAATACATACGAATTATGAGATCACGTTGATATTTAAATAGTGTTACTTTCATTAACATAAGACCCCCCCCCCTCATATTCAGCTTGGTAACGAGTACTCTCGATTTCACACTTTGTGGAGCGGATCATATCCTGCATATTGAAATGCTGAGATGTTTTTAAAATAAGTAGAGCCTGTCCTCACCTTTGCACTTGCACATTGGTACAATTGAGAAACCAACTGAATCTTCTCAAAGCACTGCAGTGTGAAGGCAATGCAAGGCAATGCTTTAAAGGAGTGGAGGGAACAGAGAGAGCATAATAAATCCTACGCTCGCAATGACATTTATTCTCCAACTGAAGACCTGTATTTTCACTCTTACTTCTCTAGAGAAAAGTCCATTTGAAATGGACATTTATGAAAAATCACATTTTCATTTTTGCCATACGCATTCTCTAGTTGTGTTTCCCTTCTTTCTTTCAAATGAACTTGTGAATGTAATGGACTATTATTTGAAATATTCACATTTGCATTTGATTTGAGAGCATTTACTTGATGAGTTGGATGAGAAAATGAAACGACTGTAAATATTAAACATAACATCAAAGTTACTCGTTTGAAAGGATTATCAACTGTCACAGAATATAAGAAGAATTGTTAAACCTGAACACTGGAACATGAAGACTGACAAATAGAGATGAGACTGCTAACATTTTGTCATTTGCACATTCTTTTCCATTCGAGTATCAGAAAAAAAAGACTTTCTTACCGTATAGTCTTTCATACCATATGCAGTAAATACATGTCAGGAACTATGAATAATACATGGGCACAAATATTTGTTATTTGCATATTTGACTAGGTTGAGTAAAAACTGTTTGCGATGTCATCACATTTTGTGTGATATGTTTAAACATGGAAGGTAGAAGTCCTGCATGGCTTCACATGTTTAATTGAATTTTTGATACAGCGCTCTCACGCAGAACCACATTGAAAATGAACAAAAATGCAACACTTTTTGATTGTAACTCTCAGAGCTTTTTCGGATAATCCAATCTTCTTGAGCAGTGTTTAAAATATCTCCCCATCTTAATCCATGATAATGATTTTGAACACAATTACCGTGCACTAGCAAGATACCATTTGGCTTGCTAAATCTACATTTTAGTTTAATTCAACATAGGTTCATTGAAAAAAAAAAACATGCCTCTACGTACAATTCACAGCAGTTCCCAGTTGAATTAGTGGCAGTAAAACACCACCAACAAAAACGACTATTCCTTCTCAAACAGAAGACTTTTCACATTGTTCCCTGCATAATACTACGTCATGACCTCAAAACACTTCATATGCATGATTTGTGAACTGATACATTTGCATCACATAACCATCTCCATTTGTATGGCTTTTCTGACATATTAAACTTAGCTTGTTAGCTCACTTAGTACAGTTTTGCACTTGTGATGTGGAGCATTGAAACAAAAAATTTTGATCCAAGAGCCCAAAGATTTGTAAAAGCAGCTAAAATGGCATGGTTCTTTCAGCAAGTGTGTTTTTATCGCACGTTTTGCAATATTGGTTAGGCTTTGGGTAGAATTTTGTGTAGGTAATAAGATTTTTTTCAGCACCACCTACTAGACATTTAATTTCCGAAATGCCGTGATACATGCTACATCCAGTATAATAAACATTGCCAGATCATTGGCAACATTTCTTTGTTTCGGATAAAACTGAATGCACCTTTAGCGCCACTGACTGACTGTCAGCAATGCAATATCAGTTTGCAAAAATATTACAGGGACGTTTTTCGTTTTTAAAAGATGCTGTGTATTCAGCATTGATTGCATACTTAGGCAAGTGTATACTGAAAATCCCTTGAGTGAAATGGTTTATATGTTGGCCTGAATTGAGTTGGCCAAAAAATGTCAAATCACATGGTTTTAGGAATAAAAGTTCCTTCTTAAAGGATCCAGTTACCTTTTTGATTGAAGCACTGGCTGTTTGTTTACTCTGGAACTCACATTTGAGTTAAAGAAGCAAAATGTATGATATCTATTGTTAAGATTATGATGATTAATTAATGTATTTCAACCCGTTTCTGGGGTGTTGATTTTTTCCCATTCAAGTAGTTGAGATGTACTTCCCTTTGCCTCTAGCCTACATAGAATTGAGCTATTAAGGGTCATTTCAAAGATGGCTGCTGAGTGAACTGACTTGCCTTAAAGGCAATTTGGTTGTCTTGGGTTCACTGTGTGTTTAGTCAATCCGTGTTCAGTTAACCAGCTGTAAAACATTATATTCATAGATAATGGCAGAATTTTAGCAGAAGATGCTCTTCTTCCTCTCCGTTAATGTATTTTATTCCTGCAGCCTGTGGAGCCATAGATCTGGTCAGATCAGTATTTAGTGACAGGAGAATGAGGTAACACCCCAGTCATTAAATAAAAATGACCCTTCTCCAGCTCATGGCTCATTAACTCCTTCCAACAATCAAAGGCAGTCCAGAGAAGCTCCTCGAGAGGGTAATAACCAGCCTCTCCCAAGAGACCCGATCTCTCCACCAGTAAAGGTCATTAGTGACATCAGGACTGTTTCAGCGACACTGCTTAATACATTTGGTCATCGTAGAGCAGAATGGATGGATTTAACTTCAAAGGTTAGGTTTCTGACCACCAAGGAAAAGGTTTTGGTCTCAGATCTGGAACTGTATTATTTGATATAGTGGTCATCCAAAATTATACTGACACATACCAAGCAAATAAGTGGAATCATAAATGTTTATTGTCTTATGTTTTCAGTTAGGATTGTTAAATAATTACTTAAAAGCACAGCAATGAATTCACACATAAAATGGTTGGGTTTTGGTTGGTATAATGGTGCAATAATCTATATCTAAGCATGTAAGTTTGTCAGGCTTAATTAGGGAAATCAGTTAAGCTGTTCATACTGATACAGCAATATAAATGTAGATCCTCTTAAACCTTTGACTTCTAGATAATCAATATTTTTAGGCCTATGGGACACTTCAGTCAAATAATGGTATCTTCATTACTGACTTTTATGCTACTCTTGTGGGTATACAACATGAAATTAATAAAGCAATTTAGATTCAAAGACCACTGGAGAAAAAAAGGGAGTAAATTAAACAAACCTCCCAATAGGAGTACACAATATTTTTTAATCATTTCGGGTTAATGGTCTAATATCTTTGAAATCTTATAGATAAAGGGATGTCACTCTTCGTGGATATAATAAAAAAAAAATTTTTTATTATTTATTTATTTATTTATTTTTAAAAATCTTTTTTTTCTTGCCAGTTTATTGTTTTAAGAAGTGTTAGTATTTCCAACACAAGATCTCCCTCTTCTGCAGTAAAGGACCATTAAAGTTTATTTACTCTTGCTTGTCTTGACCTTCCATGTTGACCTTCCCCAGGGGGCAAAAAGGTTAACATGTCATCATAATAAGTCATGACAATCAAGAGCACTAACAATGCAGTTTGAGGGTGTCAGGGGTCACCGAGCTCAAATCTGCTCAAGCACATCAGCTACGCTTGCATGCATTACACCTTTAAGGTCCCTCGCCTCTCGTAACAAACGATGCTTCAGAGGCACTTTGCACTTACCGCAGTGGTTGTTGCTCACTTAAATGAGAGGAACTTAATTCCTCTCTGGAGAATTTAAGGGCTAATAAAACTTTTTGTGGCCCTTGATATCTCCAGGGCACTTATCATCTGTGATGTTTATCCAGTATTATCCAGTATATTATTACATTACGGTATGTAGTAATGTTATAGCCTAAATAGCATCTTGATTTGTATGCATGAATTGTAAATGGGTTTTTAGACATTCAGAGATAGTTTTCAGCTTTTTGAAGTCATCACGATTGATAAGATTGTGGAAAAGATAAAATTTGTTGAAGCCAAGTGTAAAGAATATTTTTGTGAGAATTTGTGTGTGTGTGCTTGTCTAAATTAGTTACATCACACAGTTGCAATTGACCATAGACAGGTTAATTATAGTCAGTGTTTGGCCTGTGTCTTCATTTCAATCATTTGAGTAGTAAACAGATGTGCTCTGGCTGAAGCGCCAACCAGGTCTGCTGATTGAGTCGTGAAAACTGATCGTAGTTGCTGGACACTGCGTGTAACCATTCACAATGAAGGATGAGTGCATTAATCACTGGTGGCCTTCAGCAGGACACGTATTTTAAATATGGACATGTGAGTGGAGTGAACGCCTCCTGTTAGTGTGCAGGGCTCTGTTGAAGTTCAGTCTAATGGGACCTGATGTTTTATGGCCGCTCTGCAGTAGCTGTTATAGCCCTCCAGCCTCAGAGCAAACTGAGCTACCTTGTCAGTCTGTGTGTCATCTTGTATGTCTGATACAGATCCACAACTGACATAAAAGGTTTAGACTTTCAGTTGATGTTTTAGTTTCAAATCACTGGATTTCCAAATGTGTAAAGACAACGTTGGCTACCAGCATGCACAATCATATGTTCACGGTGTTTAGTCACAATGTATGAAACCCTTGTGCCAGAGATTAGACAAAGGGTTACACAGGTTAATTAAATGGTTAATTAACATGCAGAGCTTGTTTAAAGTAAGTTTAAGTAGCTTTTATTTTTAAGGGCGATTTTATCAGTCCATGATGTTAGTCCAAGAGTCATTCCTTTACGCATATTTTGAATTTTTTCACTACTTTGATTTGAGCAGAGGTTGCCATTTGTTTGTTTGTAAATACATAAATACAAATATATAATATTTCCTTATTTTGTAATGTCCTTTTAACTAAATTGATTCCTATAGGACCGTGTCCTTCAGGAAGTGACACAATTTTGATGGGATTTGATGAATTCTGTGATGTTCTGTGCTGGTAAATGGCTTTTCTGACTTTAAATTATATTTTGAGTTGAACTTTGATACAATTACAGAAATCAGTATGAAATTGTCAAAATGTCAAAAGATGGTTAAGAAAAAATATTGCAATTAACTTTACGTTGTCGCTGACATGCAAGTAAAATCTCAGTTCCTCATTAAGTGTAGCTCTTTAATTCCATCCTGTGTTTTTTTTTTTCGGTTTACCTTTTAAAAGAAATAAATCCTTAAATTACAAGCAAGTTCAAAAGGTACTGCTTGACAGGAATGGTTCAGTAAGCAGGGCAAGAGTTCAAGGCTCTAAATTTGGCTTGGTTACTGGTATTATACAAATATCTCAAAAGTGACTCAATATAATAATCAATATAAGTGACCCAAATAATACACCCATTGGTAAAACGCACACTCTTTTAGATTCACTTTCACATAAATCTGTTCATGGTTAAGGTAGTGAGTCACTGTGGTTCATATGATATAGTGTTAGAGGGATAGAAAGCGAGTGGAAGATGTTGAGGGGTGGAGATGTGCCATGTTGCATTGGCGTGGAACAGGCTGATGTCAGCCACGTCTGTTTGGAGTCATCATGTCTGCCAGTAAACAGGATGCGATTTAGTCTTGAAGAAGAGACAGCGGCCCTGTCTCAAATGCCGCCTTGTAGTTTAATAAAACTTGCACATGTAACTCAAATGTATTATTTTAATGCTATATGTGATGTGTATATTTAATTCCATAAAGCTGGCGTTTTAAATAGATATCTGAATTATGCAGATGATGCTTTTTTTCTCTCTCTAAATGCTTATATATCCTTAATTATTCATTGTTGTAGAGAGTCTACAACAATAAAGGATTTGTGTGCCAGAAATTCAACTTCTTGTCTGTCCTCATGGCAGTAATACAGAGGGACACAGTGTTCCCTGAGAGGACTCTTTGGAAAGGGGAGGAAGGGAGGCTGCCGCATATATCTGGTGGATTAATGTGTAATCTGAAAGGACAGTGCACCCTCCTTTCCATGATTCGTCCTGTTCTGATTGTCCTGTTCTTAATTACCTCCAACAATTGGGACAATCTCACCAACCTGCAACCTTCATACCTTTCCGGATCTCTCAGGGTTGTTCCCATGACTGCAGCCAGCAATGGTACGCATGGAAAATCAATAGTGCTCCAGGTCCCTGCCATACCTTACAGCATCTTAACAAGCTCAAACAGCCTGTTTGTGGTGTTTGATTAGTTTTTCAGCTTCTGTCACCACATTTTATTTGTACACACACACACACTAGAGAATGGAACTCAGAAATATGTTTCACATGTCTGAAGGACAAAATGTCACTAATGCATGTACATTTATTCAAAAAATTCAAGCTATGCTTGAAAAGTAATTGATTAAAAAAAAGTCAATCTATTTAGAATTAAAAAAAATGTTTTGCTGACCGGATTGTTTCATTGTTTTGATTTTCATAAATATTCACATGCTTACAAAAACAGCTCCTGATATATTTGCCATTTGCATTTGTAAAAACCCCGGCATAAGCTTCTTGATTTTTCCTTGTTTGAGGCGGTTTTTATTTTTTTATTTACATTTTTTTGTAAAATGCGTTTTGCAGCATACCTAAATCCAGAGCACTAGAATATCATTGATTATTATGTGTGACCTTGGCTGTTTGGCTGCAATTTCTTGTTCTTAAATTGTGTGTGTGTGTGTGTGTGTGTGTGTGTGTGTGTGTGTGTGTGTGTGTGTGTGCCCTTTGCACATAGGCAAATAAATAAATATGGCAGCATTTCTGCTGCTTCAAGTGGAAGCACAATCAATAACTGAATAAAAGTAATATCTTGTACAGCCCTTGCACAGAAACGACAATAATATCACTCATATTTACTGTGTGTTTCAGTAAAATTGACACTAGTTGAGCAAGATTATGTTATGATACTAAGTACAAACATACAATAGTCATCCTCTTAGATTTTAATTTTTCACAAATGCAATTCACTGAAGAGAAAGACAATCTAAAGTGACTGTAATTATTTACCAGAATTTGGACTACATA
Source organism: Sinocyclocheilus grahami (assembly GCF_001515645.1). Lineage (NCBI taxonomy): Eukaryota > Metazoa > Chordata > Actinopteri > Cypriniformes > Cyprinidae > Sinocyclocheilus > Sinocyclocheilus grahami. Next base: position 493,862 of record NW_015505907.1, read on the forward strand.
CCCAGTGATTCCCATGAGGCAGTGATGCATGTTTAATGACTGTAGGGAAGATATTAGTAGCAGGTCAAAGGTAGCAGTAAGACAAGTAAATAAAACAAACTTCTCTGACTGTTCTGAATGATAGAGACTAACTATAAACACAATGGGCCTCAATTACGAAACGAACGTACGACAGAAAATTGAGCGTACGGTCGTTTCAACGCAAAATTTGGAATTGATCAATATGGACGTGAGCGGTGGCTACGATCAGATCTCACGTCTGGTCTCAGCTCGTGTGCGCAAGTTTTTGAGTTACATGAAGTTGCGCACAGCATAGTAAATACGGTGGAGAATTGTAGATTGACAGCATTTTGTTCATTTTTATATTCCTGACCGTCAAACAAAGCTCATTAGTCGATCGTTAATCAGTAAGATTAGAATGTCTTTTTTTGTTGTTGTTTTGTACAGGGCTTTAGCTTTATATGCGCGAATAGCAGCATAAACGACCATGAGGATTCAATCGTCGCATCATGCACCTGCAGCGCTTCTGTGAAAGGAGAAAAACAGAATTCTCTCTCACACACACACATTCTGATGCATGGTAAGAGACGGGTCAAATTGTGTGTCTGAACTGACAACTGTAGCATGAGTATGGATGTGAGGTTAAGTGAGTGTACTTTAAGAAGAGGGCGTCTCTGTGGACCTTATTAGAGATGGCCTGCCTCTCTCTCCCTCCCTAACTGGACAGACAGCATTTCTATACCTCTTGTTCCACATATTTCAGCCATCAACATTTTAGCAGGGTTGCACACCTTCTTTCTGTGCCTCAGAGCATCATCTTGTGTGAGTTGTATAAAGAAATTCTGGCTCAGCAAATGCAGTTTGTTCTTTCAGTGTTACCGCAGTATGTTAAGAAATACCCAACATTAATCCTCCAAAAGAAAGTGCATACAGTATTTCATTTGTTAATTTGACTTGATAATGATGAAAGTAAGTTCTTAACAGGTGTTTCTTTGAAGAGAGGCATTCCACAAGAATTCTTTGGAGGCAGTTGACAAACAAGATACTGTAGAAGTCCATGTCTTTTAAAAGTCATATGACAGTTGTATAAGGAATAAACCAGAATGTGTAATTTTTCACTTATAATATTCAAACTATTCCGAAAGAGAGTTGTTATCTCAAGAAAATTCACAAGTTAATATGTAAATATTCACAAGTGTTCTGCTCTACAAGTCAATGAATTGAGCTTGCAGACTGGATCATTGAATCTTGTAGAGGATTAATGAATCGGTGAGTTGAATTTTTGAATTGTGTCATTGAATAAAATAGCTGAATTTAGGATTTAGGTCACTGATTTCGTGAGTTGAACTATAAAGAAGTTAAACTTGTGAATTTGATCATTGAGGCAATTAGTTGAACAGCATTCAGTAAGTTGATCACAGACCATTGAGACAGTTTAACTCAAGAACCAGAACTTTGAATCAGTGAGTTCAGTGAATCAGTGATTTGAATTGTTGAATTTTGTCATTAAAGCAGTGATTTGAACTCATGAAGTGGGTCATTGAATGAGTGAGTTGAACTTCAGAACTGGATGTCCATCATCAACTGAGTCAGTCAGTCGAACTCAAGAAACATTCAAATGGATCACTGAGTCGATGTAGTGTAAGTTGAAATTGTGAATGGATTCATTGAGGCAGTTAATTTAACTTAAGAACTGGAGACTCAGCTTCAGAAACTTGGACAATAATACATGAATCATTATAGACTGTATTTGTTTTGTTTCTTTTCTTTTTTTTGTATATGAAAGAATTTTTCTCAACAAAACATTATGATTCATACTCACTGCATGCAATTACAGAACCAGAGATCAAATTCCTAGAAACAGTTAATGGTTAGTTTATGCTCTGTTTTTGTCATTTCTGTCAGCCCAAACTATTTTTGATTGGTTTATTATGTAGTTTGAGATTCATAATTGGAAATCCATGTCTATTCTGACCATTTAAATTTCCAGCACAGATCCCCTGCATAAGGAGAATGCCATTATTCTGCTCTCCAAACCCAGACATTAATAGGGAAGAACATTTTTAAATGCCTGCACTAACACAATCTGATGGGACAGACTTCCTCCTCTTCTCCTGCTCTCACCTCCTCTCCAGTGCTCCGATCAGCCCTTCGTTGATGTGACAGAAATATATCCTCCACCCAGATTGATCTGACTTGGGCTTGAATCGGTGACATTTGCTGAGGCACGAAGCCCACTGGTAATGAAATAACTCTGACAGCAGTCACAGCTGGCTGGGTCCTGTGTGAGACGTAGAATTGCACATTAGGAAAATAACATTATCTCTTCTCTAAGCTCTTGTAGCTGTATCCCAGCATGGCAGAATACAAGTGTTGCAATGCATGTTCTTTAATTATGTTTTACCATGTGAATTGTCTTGGAAAATATCAGATTTTCTTACATTAAACCTCAAGATGTACCTAATTTTTCACAAATGTGAAGTTCTAGCAGCTGAAATGCTAAGAACTTTGTAATTTCTTACTTTTCAGTTCAACATTTAAGTCATTGCTATATTGGGGAATTATTATTATTATTAATATTATTAGTATCTTCTATATATATATATACAGTGGGGCAAAAAAGTATTTAGTCAGCCACCAATTGTGCAAGTTCTCCCACTTAAAAAGGCTGTATTATTTAGTGCACATACACTATAGTGAAATAGCATATGTAGCTGTTGTTTGATGTTATACTGTTTTATTATGTATTATTAAATTACTGTTGTTGTACATTTACTGTATCTTCCTAGAATTGTGTTTAGGTTTTGGGGGTGAGGTGAAAGTTGCAGAAATATCCGTATGGATATATAAGTTTCTAAAACTGTGCATAAATAAATACTTTTATGTTTTAGATGCTGACAATGTGTATGGTATATTTCAGCATTTTTCCAAATGTATGTTTGCCTGTTTACCTTTATTGTTCCCCTTAGGGGAAACTAGTTTTACAGCAGCTAGTCATAACACATACAGACAATAGACAATCTACAATCATAATAATATTACACATCACACCAATCCAAAAAAAAACAAATAATAATAATCACAAAGCAACCTACTGTACTTAAGAAGAATTTATCAAACCAAAAAACAAAGAAACCCTTAAAATATTTAGTTTTTCCATCAGGTACTCTAAACCGGCACCCTGAGGGCAACAACTGAAATTCTTTCTGTAATGGATTATCCAAATTCCTTAAAATTGAATGTACCTTGGTCTACGATAAATTTCAATGGGTTGATTTTGACTTATTCCAATAACTTTTCTTGCCACTTTGACAAGACTGATCAACCTATTTTTATTTGACAATGTAAGATTACCAAACCAGGCTACAATACAGATAGAGAACCCTGATTTAATAAAAGACTTATAAAATAAAGTCAGCATTTTGTTACATACATTAAATAAAAACATTCTTTGCTGAATTTTCTTGCAAACAACTGATACATTTGCTTCAAAACTTAGTTTGTCATCAGTTACTATCCCAAAATATTTATCATTATCATATTTAGATTTAAAAAAATGTCCAATATAATAATCTGGGTGAAATTTTTATATATACATAATATACATTATAACTTTTTGTCTGGTGCTACGTTTAGTGTTACTGGGCTAAGAAATATGCTCAGGGTATTATACAAAATTCATACACACTGGTTAGATATCTGTTTTTCTGATCACACTATTGATCACACATTATTTCTTTGTAGTGTCAGAGGTTATTCAGCTTCCTTACAGTAATGATTACTCCACATTTTTCTCTCACATACAGGAAGAATAATGAAGAAACCGGATTATGAAAGTTAAAGCTGTTGGTTCATATGTAAGAAGGGTCACACTATTTAGACCATGAGATGAAACTTTGCTTCTTATCTCTGTAATACCTTTCTGTTTATAGGTTTAGTGCAGTTTTCAATGGATTTATCTAATGTGTTAGATGAAGGGAAGCTCTGCTTTGTTGTCTGAAGTGAGAAAGTCTCATAGCCATAGAGCCTTAATTCATCTTTGTGGATTTTGCAGTGAATGTTTTATTCATGTGTCTTGGTGAGGTCCTCAGTAAAACAGTGTGACTAGCCTTTAACGAGCTGCTCGAGTCAATTAATGCTGAATTCTCATACAGCCAGACCCTATACTGAGCTGACACATCTTATATGCCACAACAGCAATTATGCCAACTCTCAAAATTGCCACTGAAGGAAATATTGCCTGTTATATTCTTCTTAAAGATATTAATATGAATATTTTTGTCTTTTTGCCAAGAGATACAACTGGTGAATTTTGCTTCTGTTTATCCATTAGCATCAGTCTGTTAATGGCTAATAGCTCACCCTCGCCGGCCTTCTGAATCAATGAACTCTGAGATGAGGAACTGACTTAAAGCACTAATGCTGTTTAGGACACAGCTGCACATATCAGCAGAAGACTGTCATGACACTAAATTTACTGTGTATTTTCATGCATCAGATTTAAAAGCAGACAAACTCTGCGGCCGATAAATACTTTTATGAGGGTCATTCAGGTCATGGCACTGTAGCAGTCATTAGATGTTCAACCACTGACCAGTTTATTTGTATTCACTCTGCTAGCTATATAATTTACAAAGAAAGACAAATTACTTTTTCCTTGGATTAGCACAGATCTGACAACATTTTTGTGTCCACTGCTCAATAAAATGGAGAACAAAAGATAGTGCCACACTTCAGGCTGTGCCTAACACAGAACACTGACAGTTAGTAGATATACTAACATAATCCTGTTGAAAACTAGCTGTGCCTGCTATTAGTGCTCCTGCTCTTCGCCAATACCTTCCTTAAGGGTTTTGCACAGATTTACACTCTCTCCTTAAAATATGTAAAGCCAAAGAAAGCTGATGATTGGAAATGGGCTTTGATTGATGCATTTGAACCATGACTGAAAATAAATGTCTAATGTGAGCTTAAAAACATCTATTTAATAGTATACTTAAACAAAAATTACTGTTGTTGTACATTTACTGTATCTTCCTAGAATTGTGTTTAGGTTTTGGGGTTGAGGTGAAAGTTGCAGAAATATCCGTATGGATATATACGTTTCTAAAACTGTGCATAAATAAATACTTATAATAATAATATTACACATCACACCAATCCAAAAAAAAAACAAATAATAATAATCACAAAGCAACCTACTGTATTTAAGAAGAATTTATCAAACCAAAAAACAAAGAAACCCTTAAAATATTTAGTTTTTCCATCAGGTACTCTAAACCGGCACCCTGAGGGCAACAACTGAAATTCTTTCTGTAATGGATTATCCAAATTCCTTAAAATTGAATGTACCTTGGTCTACGATAAATTTCAATGGGTTGATTTTGACTTATTCCAATAACTTTTCTTGCCACTTTGACAAGACTGATCAACCTATTTTTATTTGACAATGTAAGATTACCAAACCAGGCTACAATACAGATAGAGAACCCTGATTTAATAAAAGACTTATAAAATAAAGTCAGCATTTTGTTACATACATTAAATAAAAACATTCTTTGCTGAATTTTCTTGCAAACAACTGATACATTTGCTTCAAAACTTAGTTTGTCATCAGTTACTATCCCAAGATATTTATCATTATCAGTCATTTCATATCCACCCCATTTATATTCGTCAACCCTGGACTTAATGTTGATCTCCCCAAAATCGATTAACATACTCTTAGTTTTTTCCATATTTAATTGAAGGTGGAATATGCTGCACCACATAACAGTCATCTACAGGACAATCCCCTCAATCCTCTTCCTGTAGAAGACTCACAATCATGGAGTCATCTGCATATTTGATAATATGCCTATCCTCATATGACCTACGACAATTATTTGTGTACATAAAATATAACAAGGGTGACAAACAACAATCTTGCAGTGAACCTGTGGAACTGGTATAAAATCATTTAAATTCACAGGGACTATATTAGATTTCTTCCATTTTTGGGGGGACTTTTTGTACCTTAAGAGACTCTAAAAAATATACTGTATATAGTGAAAAATTCCACAAAACTGATCTACACAGGTCCTTAACACCTAGCCTCCTATGTTATGAGGCCCTGGACTTTTCTTCACTTCTGTATTTTGAAAAAGAAATGTAACCTTATGAACTTCAATATTTTCAAAATTACTAGATATTGTTCTCTGTTTTAAATAATTGATTTCTGCACTAAAATCATGATTATCAAACCTCCAGTGAAATTTATGTCTGAGTTAAAACCATCCAATCTGATTATCTTGGTATCCATTCTCTCAATACCTGTCAAGGTTTTGATCCCCTGCCATGCTGATCTTCATTTTTTCCCCATTCTGCTGCTCTTCCACTCTATCTTTAAACGTTAACCTATCCTTCTGTATTTCTACTTTCAACATCATACTGATCTCTCTAAAGTTTTGTGATTTTTCCCATCTGAAAAGCTATTTTCTTTTTATGCAGAAGATCTTTTGTTCTATTTGAAATCCAAGGCTTATTATTGGGGAATACTCTAAACATCTTATAAGGAAAAATGCATTCAGTACAGAAAGAGAGATATGCATCAATATTGCTTGAAGCTTCTTCAAAAACAGTCCAGTCTGTGCAATCAAAACACCCCTGTAAAGTCCTCTAAAGTGAACTGTACTCAGTCCAAACTTGAAGTTTTTTTTTTCCTTTACTCGCTCTCTAAAAATGCATGTACAATGTTATGTATGAATATGTACTAATACTAATAAGATCAGGCTCATTTCCAAGTAGGTCTTATTCACTAATTGTGTACAAGTATATTTGTGCACAATACCTGTGCAATCATTTTCATACAAGATTAAGCAATAATCAAAGTTTTAAAGTTATACACAGAAAATTGATATAAATTGATATATATATATATTAATCGCTCTTGAGTCAAATGTTATGTGTATATATATATATATATATATATATATATAT
>NW_015505907.1:502130-520705 GCF_001515645.1 Sinocyclocheilus grahami
TTTTTCCATATTTAATTGAAGGTGGAATATGCTGCACCACATAACAGTCATCTACAGGACAATCCCCTCAATCCTCTTCCTGTAGAAGACTCACAATCATGGAGTCATCTGCATATTTGATAATATGCCTATCCTCATATGACCTACGACAATTATTTGTGTACATAAAATATAACAAGGGTGACAAACAACAATCTTGCAGTGAACCTGTGGAACTGGTATAAAATCATTTAAATTCACAGGGACTATATTAGATTTCTTCCATTTTTGGGGGGACTTTTTGTACCTTAAGAGACTCTAAAAAATATACTGTATATAGTGAAAAATTCCACAAAACTGATCTACACAGGTCCTTAACACCTAGCCTCCTATGTTATGAGGCCCTGGACTTTTCTTCACTTCTGTATTTTGAAAAAGAAATGTAACCTTATGAACTTCAATATTTTCAAAATTACTAGATATTGTTCTCTGTTTTAAATAATTGATTTCTGCACTAAAATCATGATTATCAAACCTCCAGTGAAATTTATGTCTGAGTTAAAACCATCCAATCTGATTATCTTGGTATCCATTCTCTCAATACCTGTCAAGGTTTTGATCCCCTGCCATGCTGATCTTCATTTTTTCCCCATTCTGCTGCTCTTCCACTCTATCTTTAAACGTTAACCTATCCTTCTGTATTTCTACTTTCAACATCATACTGATCTCTCTAAAGTTTTGTGATTTTTCCCATCTGAAAAGCTATTTTCTTTTTATGCAGAAGATCTTTTGTTCTATTTGAAATCCAAGGCTTATTATTGGGGAATACTCTAAACATCTTATAAGGAAAAATGCATTCAGTACAGAAAGAGAGATATGCATCAATATTGCTTGAAGCTTCTTCAAAAACAGTCCAGTCTGTGCAATCAAAACACCCCTGTAAAGTCCTCTAAAGTGAACTGTACTCAGTCCAAACTTGAAGTTTTTTTTTTCCTTTACTCGCTCTCTAAAAATGCATGTACAATGTTATGTATGAATATGTACTAATACTAATAAGATCAGGCTCATTTCCAAGTAGGTCTTATTCACTAATTGTGTACAAGTATATTTGTGCACAATACCTGTGCAATCATTTTCATACAAGATTAAGCAATAATCAAAGTTTTAAAGTTATACACAGAAAATTGATATAAATTGATATATATATATATTAATCGCTCTTGAGTCAAATGTTATGTGTATATATATATATATATATATATATATATATGTATAAATCTTATAAAATTATTACTTCTGTATATTCAAAATTCTAACTATATTCAGATTTACTTCTATACATATCATGATTCATGTTTTATGTATTTGTATCCATATTCAAACTTTTATCTATATATTCCAGTTTACATTTATATATATTCAGAATTATAACTACATATAATTTATATTTATAAATTCAGTCTGTGTTGATAAATGAGTGTATGATAAATTATGTAACTTGGTTCATGGTTTGGTCAAGGTTTTTTTTGCGTACTCTTATGCATACTCTTACATCACTCAAGATTTTGCAGATCTCATTTTGCATCCTAACAATTAAAAAAAAAATTAATGAAACCATGAAATGTCACAGCAATGCAGAATATGATGATAATGGTCCAGGGACATACTGATTTTCCACACATTTTCTGTGGGGTGACCTTAGAAGAAAGCTGTCCTGTTTTGCATTGCTAAACACAGCCCTGAGAAATCTTGGCTCTGCTTTAGAAGAAATGAGAGTGGCTTGAAAGTACAGTGTGGACAATAGAGAGCTTGTTTATATCATGACATTTCCCCTCCACCTGTCAGTCATCTCTGTGCTCATGCGGTGGGTCATAGATGCCTGGGTAAACCAAACATGTCACCTCTGATTGGATAAAATGCACTGGGAGCAGTCAGGGCCTCACATAAACAGTAAGCACAGGGCTCCAGACTGCGACTAAAATGGTTGCATTTGTGACCAAAAATATTAATTTGGAAGTTAAGTTTTTGCTGAGGTTGCCACTGGCGACTATATATATTTACATGTTATGACTTAAAAATTTGCATGTAATGCCTTTTTCCTGATTGTTTTGAGATCGCATCATTTGCTATGATAACGTATTAAACTGAGACGATGCACTGAGGAGGAGTCCAAACTACACTCAGTGGTGAAGTGATGCTTATGGTCCATGACATTGGTGCAGATTCTGTGTCATGAACAATTCCTTGTGACTATATATTTTTCACAAAGTTGGAAAAGACGTTTAATTCCCACTTTAAGTGAACCTTAGTTCTCAGGTCATCTACAAGATCGATTAAAATGCTGATAAATTCAAGAAAAGATGAGACATAATCACATGAAAGTATGATTGAAATGTTAAAAAATAATAATAAAATAAATAAAACACGTTTATTCTGTGGCACCTAAAAAAAATAATTTGGTGCCTAAAATTTTTTCTTGTAGGAGCCAGTGGCTCCTTACTCGATTTTTTTAGTTTGGAGCCCTGAAGCATATGGTGTGATAAACTGAATAAAAACAGCCAGAGAGTATAAAAAACATGCTATTTGTGTTCTGTTTCAAATTGTTATAGACATGTCCTTTGTATCATCAGGCTAAGTATTTGGCTTGGGATAATGAGGTTCATCACATGGATAAAGACAATAGACAATGCGTTAATGTAAATTATGAATGTGTGTGTACCATTGTTTGTGTGTGTGTGTTCCAGACTAAAAAACTAAATTGTGAATCACAAATCTTTTCAACTGACTCACTTAAACGAACATGTTCATAGGAATCATTTGTTTGCAAATCAGACATAACCGCTCACACAGTGTTGCTGTAAACACTGGCACACATTCGCAAACTCACAAGATGATATCTATGTCAGGCCTCAGCTGCCATACTGCAAATGCATGACCATGTGTGAGGTTTTGCTTAGATGAGGGTCAGTTTAATCTGACCCAGGATCAGATGATCCAGATTAGAGCAGTAAAGCTGTATGTTGCCTAATGCACATCCCAGACTGCCGCTGCATCCGGACCATATGTAATCGCATATGTCTCGTCTCTGCTCCATGTCACAGTAGTATACCCCTGAGCATAAATCGCAGAGATTTATGGAGTCAAGAACAGATTTTGAAAAGATATTGGAATACACAGTTCTTCCTGCATTAATGTCATGTGGTGTATTTATTGAGCACCATTAATCATTGTCAAAGTCTGAAGATTTTCATTGTATTTTATTGGGCTTCTAAGATGTCTATTTTTCAGGTTGCATTATTGTATCCTCCTATATTTATTTATTTATTTTCAAACTTTTCCTTTGTTTCATTTACAAGCATTATTCTGATAACCTCTGTTGTCCACTTGCTGTAAACATCATTCATGCTTGTCTTGTTCGTGGTTAATTAAGTAGAGGATGCACTGCTCTGCTTTTATGTCTGCAGAACAAATGCAATTAAATGCTCATACTGGGAACTTTATTTATATTTATGCTTCCTCGTCTGCCATTAGAATGTCTGGACATGGGAGATTATTCTCATATTTAGTTATATTTATCACTCCATTAAATCTCTGTATGTCTTGCCTGCATTCAGAAATTCTGAACTTTTGTTATATTTATGCAACAGTTGGTTCTGTCCAGTTTGTGCACTAGTGTTGAAGGTTTTTTATTGACTCTTTCTTGTTACACTGTTATGCCGGTGCGTAGGTAGTGACAAGTGACTGTCTTTATAAGTGAGGGACTGACTCATCCATTCAACCAGTTCGTTCAAAACAGTGATTCATTCAGAAACCAAAAAAGTGACTGTTTTCATGAGTGAGTCAGTGAATCATTAATTCATTCAGGATCACATGGATCTATAGACACAGTAAAGGCTTGTTCACACCACAGGTAACTGTAACAATAACTATACAATTTTATATAATTGTTCTTAAAGGGAGAGTTCACCTAAAAATGAAAAATCTGTCATTAATTATTCATTCTCATGTCGTTTCAAACTCGTAAGACCTTCGTTTATCTTTGGAACACAACATTTTTTTGATGCAATTCGAGAGCTTTCTGACTTTTTTCAGTTCATCTGTTGAAATTAAAATTAAGAGAATTTTAGTGAATTTTAACTTATCAGAATTTCATGTTATTTATCTTGTATATATTTCTGCTGATGAAGAATCAAAGACAAGTAGCTTGGATATTAAAACAACATGTTCATTTATATCCATTATATGGTGCGAACACTTATGTATACATGTGTGTGACTGTGTGTGTGCCGAGTTTCCTCAGCCACTCATTAAATTTTCATTTTGAGCAACTGGAAGCCTTTTATCTATAATGTTTCAACTACAAAACTGTGTTTCCTTTGTGCCTGTTTTATGCTCCTGAAGAGTATTTCTCTTCAGTAGAAGCTTCTGCAAAGTCACCCAACTAAATGGACAGTTCTGCTTTAAATGGACACTGATGGGTCTAAACCAACACGCTGCTTTCCTCTGCTAGCAGTTGCTCATTAGTTTCAAAATCAGAATCTCTCTTTCTATCTTGGTCTTTTTTATCTCTGTCCCTCTGTCTGTCTCCCACTTCCTGAATGGACAGGTTGTTCTGTTGTTTTAAAGCTGTCAAAACAACTTCTTCTTTTAAAACTCAACTCTGTCCACACATTTTATTTCATGGAGCTTTTCCTGCATTAAAACCCCAGCTATTTTTTTTTCTCATAAGGCTCTGAGTGATGGCACTGGCACATAAAGTCCAGCTCTCAACATAATGGCATGTGTTAATGACATGCCACATGGGAAATCCGAAGCTTAACGTGCTGATTAATCTTTTAACAGAGGTGGGTAAAAGGGGTTATTAAGAGAACACCCATTTTAAGGATCTTCGCAAAGTATTAATCATCTTTACACTTATCTAACGACCTGTTTCCAATGCAGGAGGTATGTAAAGATAATGAAATGCTTATCGCAGGTCATGAGATCACTTTAAACCCATTATCTTCTCTGCACTCTGACTTTAGTCTTAATGTGGCACAGTATAACATGTGCTGGCTTTTATTATGGAATGAAACCTTCATTCTGGCAGGTTTGACTGTAAGTGAAGAATTGGGGTATCAGCTCTCTCAATTCATAATATTCTGTCAAAGCCTTGCCAGTCTTTGGACAATATCACATGTTTGAATGCAAGAAAACATGTAAGTGGCTTCAACTGTATATACTAATAATATTACACAGTAAAAGCAGTGTGAAATTGTATGAAATAATATTGTGAAATATTACAATTTAAAATAACTTTTTCTATTTTTAATTTATTTAAAAATGTAGTTTATTCCTGTGATGGCAAAAGTGAATTGCTCCAGGCTTCAGTATTGCGTGATCCTTCGGAAATCATTCTAATATGCAGATTTGGTGCTCAAGTAACATTTCTTATTATTATCAATGTTGAACGCTTAATATTTTGTGGAAACTGTACTGCATTTATTTGAACATTAAACACTAAACATTATTGTCTTTACTGTCACTTTTGATTAATTTAATACATCCTGGCTGAATGAAAGTATTAATTTCTTTTTTAAAAATCTGTATTTATGTATTTATTTTTATATTATATGTGTATTTATTTACTCACCACTACCTACTTAACAACGATTCAATTCAATCATTACAAAAAGCACCATAAAATATATTTGTAGTCATGCAATAGCTTTAAATGGAGGATTTTACTGAACTTTGTTTGCTTGCTGTTGCACTGCTTCAGAAGTCGCTATCGTATGGTGTATTCTTCTGTAACATGGTTACAGGCTATCTTCAAATTTCAGCTTTATATGAGGAAGAAAGCAACATTTAAGTGGTTATTCAGTGAAAGTCATCCCTTCTGTCATGGCTCTTAAATTTCATTTAGAAGGATGCATTTAAACTCGCCATGTCGCAAAGTGTATTGCATTCCAAAGCGTTGACGTCACACTAGCGCAACTTATCTCAAGGTGACAAGTTCAGTTTTTGTGGTGCAGGATACAAGTGGATAGAGAAGTCTTTACAGTTTAAGTAACATGAACACTAAATGAATGAAATGACAGTCTTCAGATGTGCAGTTTGACTTCCAGACACAGAGCGATGGTGTTGCTTAGAGACAGGAGTTCTGTACTGCTTCTAATCATGTTTCCCACTGTGCTTTCCTGTCAAGTCTCGACTCCCGTGGTGACGCTGTGCCATTCTGTATGATCTCCCCCACTGGCACAATAAGAGTGTGATGGGTGGGCAACTTCAGCTCGGACATTTCAGACACCACTCTGTGGGTACACAACGACCTCCTATTGTGCATGGAAACCCTCAACCACTCTTGTACATTCTGTTTTATACAAAAAAATGGTGTTCCTTGTTTCTCCTTTAAATAGTTCTCTGCATAGTTAGACATTCCTTCATTAATGTTCTTTATGAAATGATGACAGCTGTCTCATTATACTGTCAAACATGGAAGCCTTTCAAATTTTCTGAAACTGTTTCCTCTACAAATTCCCTTTTTCGATGGATTTTAACTTGTAATATATTCATTTTTGTGCTTTGGTTTTTCACCTTAAATTGAAAATTGTCATCATTCACTCATTCATATGTCTCTTGGACAAAAAAAAATTCATATTTTGAAGAATATTGACAAGAATTTGTTTCTTGACAAGTCAGTGATGCTCCAAAAATTACTAAAAAACACCTTAAAAGTCATCCATGCGACTTGTGTACTATATCTTTAAGACTAAAATGTTGCATCTAAAATCACATACTCTGAGTAGGTTGTACTTTTGAATATGTAAATACTTCATAAACCGATAAAAAATAGGGATGGGTGATACGACCAAAATCTTATATCACAATATGAGTCATTTCAATATATATCACAATATAGTTATTTTTGCTTTAAATAAGGTCTTTGTGATAAAAACATTTTTGATACAATATCAATTTCATAATTCTTGTCACCAATGTCAATATCACAAAAAAATTAATGCTAGCCTAAAAAAAATTAAAAGTCAAGCTCACTGAAGACAAATAAACAATCCGCAATTAAATGAGAATAAGAAACTAATTACAAGCAATAGGACAAAAAAACTACTATAGTAGAACAAATAAATTAGAAATGCTCCATACATTGTATAAAGTAATCAAATTTATAAAAACACTGCATATTATTCACTGTGTAAATTAAATATATATTTCTTATTATTAAAGATACAAATTATTTGGTTAACATAAATGACAGACAATTAATATTAGACTGCTGTCACTTTAAGAGTTCTCTTTCACTGCTGATTGCATGTCAACGGCATAAAATCACCTGTTTTTAAACCGCAATGCATAGAAACTTGTGCAGACGATTTGTTTTCGTAGCACATGTGAACGTGTAACCGCAATAGAGACGATAGTCCAAAATCTCTACCGGTTGACAAATTTCTACCAGTAAATACTTTCTACCAACATATTGCCCATCCCTAGTTAACATGTATGTTCTGTATAGTATGAAAGTAATCTGAACCTACTACATTTGTCATGTTGATTTGGAATAACATGAGGGTGAGTAAATTAGTGCAGAATTTCTTGTTTTGAGTGAACTTTGTTTAAATATAAATGTATATTGTTTGACATAAACTAACATTTCTAGCTCTAAGCTAATCTCACAAATTGATGGTGTTAACATCAACTTAAACTCGCAATTATCACTTTCTGCTCATGTCTTTGTCAAAAAGACCTGTCTGGTTTTGTTTAATGAAGAGTCTACTTAATCACAAATAGTCCTTGAGCAACATCCACACCTTCTTCTGTCTACTTGAGTTTGCTGACATGCCAGTGACATTGTGCGTATAGCATACACCACTTACACTTTTTGCAGTCATGATAGTTTGCATGCATTTAAATAAAAATTTGTAAAGCCAGACTGAACAGGCATATTTTGGGTATTTATAATGTGTGTGTCTGTATGCACATATTGCATTTACTCTAATTAAAATGGTAATACAATAACATGGATTAATAAAAGTAAGTGCTGCTCCAGAATATAATTACACATATACAGTAATATAATGATCACCATTGCTCAGTACTTATCAGTAATTACACTCTAATATTAACACTGTAATGTGACTTCTAATTACCTACATTTATATTTAAAAAAGCATAAAGAAAAAAAACATTTGACAGATAGTATAGATGGATAGCAAACCACATTTTTGTTATCAAACTTCTTTGAGTACATAATTACACGTTATCCAGCTTGTTTTATTTTTGTTGTCAAATATGAAATATGTTTTATGAAACTGTCACACTATGATTATTTTATCTTCAAGTATTTAATAATGCTTGTGCTAAATCAAGCCAGGTATAGAGTAGATAGGCTATCATTGTGTTATCCTGCCTGCTGTAAGACCACATGAGCCCAGTGTGATATTTAATAAGGCTGTTTTTCAACACACTGGTCATTTTTCAGGGCATGAACACCGTCAGCTGGCAACAGTTTGTGATTAGTTTTGCCTTATACTGAATCAATCTTACACCCACAGTCCATACTGGAGTCCAAATAGAACGTCTAAATCTAATTTGGTGCCATTTGGATCTCTGGTTTTGAGCTTTGTTTACACGGACAACAAACAGCATCCACAAAATGACCAGAAACGGTTGCTAATTTCCAAACATTCTGTGCATAGTAGTGGATTTCAGTGACTTTTTTTCTGCTTTTTCTGATGGTGTCAGGTGCCTGTCTTGTGGGTGAATGACAAATTATTCATTTGAATCAGTTATTCAGCTGATTTTTTCAAACACACTGATTCCTTCAGGAACTAATCAGGTGGCTCTGTATTTTAATGAGTCATTGAATTGTTAACTCGACTGATCACAGTGCGGTCGCATTTCAGATCAATTTTGCGAGCAAAAAATTGTCAGTAGCGTGGCGATGTATGAAGCACAGAAATCACTTTCCAAACAAGCAGATTTTTGTCAGTCAGTGCTGTGAATTTGCCTGACCAAGGTGAACATGAGTGAAATCTGCAACTTATTCACCCTCATATGAAAGTCCCTGAAGACGTATGGATTCCTATTTAAATGACTGGATATTGCTAGCGAAATTTTGCCAAACAACAGTAAGTGTGTGACCATTTCTGTTGCATTGTTTTGAACTTATTTTCGAAAAAATCATCGTGAAAATGGCAGCATTCTTTTAAAATGTAAGTTACCTGGTTGCATACAATGTCACATTCACAGTCGTACATTTGGTCTGAAACTCGCCGCTCTCGTTCATGTGATATTGCAGCTGCGGGGCTACAATTTACATACAAACATTCCATTTCAAAATGGAATAACAAATTCTATTTACTGTCAATGAGTTTTTTTATTTTAGAAACTTATGTTCAGCAGCCCACCAACAACTTGGTGCACAATAGTGACCCAGTGACCTGAGACTTCCAGTCATAAAATCACTATCAATGTAAGCAATGCTTCAGTGGTAGCTTTATAATGTAAGTTTCATTACAAAATTACTATTTATAAATACTATAGTACTATAAATAATACTATTTCGCAAACATTAGTGTTAAGCACTGCAAAATACCTTCCTTCAACTGCACTAGATTTATAAAACACCAACAACCCTGTGATCCTCTTGCTGACTAGCACAAAGCTATTTGTAGTTGAGATCTCTGTGTAGTTTTCTTTTATGTTTGATATTTTATTACCAACTTTGATCTCTGCTCAGGAACGTAAGGTCATGTCACCCCTTGTTTACAAAGCCACTTGCCAACTAGCTCCCTCTCTCTCCCTTTAATGAACAGCGAATGTGTTCAAAGATTATGCCTGCCTGAGTTTGGCCAATTAGGAGTGAGTCTGATTTATAACCCTGTCGCTATGGAAAGGTGGGAGACATTTTTTACATGCACCTCTGACGTGGGGATAATGCGACAATGTAGTCCCAATTACCCATACACACCATTTACAGACCACTACCCCCACTGATGTACTTCCGTCATCTTCTCATTTGCATAAAGTCAACGATGAATTTAATACACACAAAAATACTCTCTCATTACACTCAATCAAAGCCATAATTATGTTTTCCGCATTACCATCAGTTCCCGATGTCACTTAAAAATAACCTGACAAATTCTTCTTTGCTCTCTGAACGTCTCATTGCACCTGGACTGTCTTTCAAATGTGAGGGAGTGTGATCAAAGCCAATGAACGCTGTGAATTGATAGAGGCTATTAATAGCCAGCAGAGATAATATGTCTTCCGTGGTCTGTGGTAAATGTATAAATGCTTCCATTGTTTGTGTTGTGCTGTGAATTGATAGAGGCTATTAATAGCCAGCAGAGATAATATGTCTTCTGTGGTCTGTGGTAAATGTATAAATGCTTCCATTGTTTGTGTTGCTGTGCTCAGAGGAGTGGAAGAAACAGGAGGATGCTCCACTGCTCCGCCACAACAACTGCATATTCCTCCAAACACACTAGTCTGAGGGTGATGTCATTACATTCGTTGCGTCCCCTGCCCCCATCCACTGCTTTGTCATGTACACAAATACAGCCATTATGTTGTTGTAAGGATACAGTGTTATATTAGAATTATTCATATACTATTATAGGGTTCATTATTTTAAAAAAATTGCCTTTATTTTTGTTACATTTTATATATTTTTATATAGCTTTATTTATTTTTAGTCATTTTAATACATTAACTTTAATGTATTTTAATTTAAGCTAGTTCGCAGTGCAACATTTATAATTTTCCCCCATCTAATGTTTATTATTTACATGTTTTTTACATTTTTTTTATTAGTTTTAGTCACAAATACAACCCTGAAGTGCTTTTTGTTTGGATTTTGCTTCCTGTAGTTATTGATTTTAACACAGTCTGGTGATTTTTGCAATATGCAAAATGCAATATAGTCTGGTTTCCTTGGTTTAAGATCTATATATTCTATCGTTTTTAAAGAACATTGATTTCTTGGCTTCATTAGTTGTATGTCTTGTCAGTGGGTTTATATTTTACACTTAGTATTATTTCATTATTTATTTTACACTCATGTAACTTTAAACATTTATGTCATTAAGAATCTGATCACAAGTGGTCTTAAGAGAAAATGGTGAGGTTCATGTTATTATTAAGTGTAAATGGCAGTCTGTTCTGGTTGACCACATACTGTGGTTGGATGATTGGATCATGTGTGATTGATCTTAATTCCAGGTGTGTGTGTGTGTGTGTGTGTGTGTATCTGGGCAGTGAATGCAGCAGAGACAATGCTGATGGACAGATCCATCACTGGTTGAGGTGCTGAGAAAAACAACACTGTGAAATTACACTGTTTACTGTGGCAGAAATAAAGACTTCTTCCTCCTAACCACACAGAATACAATTTAGTAACTGTCACCACACTCCATCACTCAACCAAATGTGTGACAGGACACACATACACACACACACACAAAAGTGCTGACAGAAATATGCTTATAGCAGCTTGTTCATGTAAAAAAAAAAAGGATTATGCAATACTTCTCTGAGGATTTGTCAGCTATTGTCATTTGTCACAAGGTATACTCGTGTAGTAAAGGTTAATGTTCAATTTATATCTTTCCTTTATTTGCTTCTTGTATACCTTACCAGATTATGAGATTTGTCAACCTGAATTGCTGTTGGCAACCTATTTTATGTACACTGTAAAAACAGTAGTGGTTAGAGTTCAGACTACATTAAAATATGTTATATTAACAATATTTACTGTTTATTTGTCTGAAAAAATAGCTAATTTTGTATACCTTTAAATTGTTACATATAAATTTGATGTATTTACATTTACATTTAGTCATTTAGCAGACGCTTTTATCCAAAGCGACTTACAAATGAGGACAATGGAAGCAATCAGAATCAACAAAAGAGCAATGATATACAAGTGCTATAACAAGTCTCAGTTAGCTTAACGCAGTACACGTAGCAAGGGGTTTTTAAATAATATAATAAATAAAAAGAGAGAAAACAGATAGAATAGAAAAAGAATAGAGCAAGCTAGTGTTAGGGGTCATTTTTGCTTTTGTTAATTGTATAATAAATTAAAAGAAAACAGATATAATACAAAAAGATTAGAAAGCTAGTGTTAGTTTTTTTTAATATCTATATATTAAGAAAACAAGCAGCAAATGAATAGAGTGCAAGTCTAAAAAGGACAAGTGTTGTTTTTTTGTTTTTTTTTAAGAATAGAATTAGAATAGAGAATACTAGAGTTAGAGGGTCAAATAAAGATGGAAGAGATGTGTTTTAGCCACTTCTTGAAGATGGCTAAGGACTCAGCTGCTTGGGTTGAGTTGGGCAGGTCATTCCACCAGGAGGGAACAGTTCATTTAAAAGTCCGTAAAAGTGATTTTGTGCTTCTTTGAGAAGGCACAATCAAGCGATGTTCACTTGCAGAACGCAAGCTTCTAGAGGGCACATAAGTCTGAAGTAATGAATTTAGATAAAGGGGTGCAGAGCCAGTGGTGGTTTTGCAGGCAAACATTAATGCCTTGAATTTTATGCGAGCAGCTATTGGTAGCCAGTGCAAAGTGATTAAACAGAGATGTGACGTTCATTCTTTTTGGCTCTTTAAAAATTAAAAATTAATCTTAAATGTATTTATGTATTTCAAAGCGAAGCAAAATATTCAAAGGTTGACAAAAACTAGGCCAGTCCTGAGATTTGGAAATTGATTGGATTGTGAAAAATATGACAAACCAAAATGAAGCCAGGTTGTTGGAGGCGACAGACTGAAAAGTCAAGTGAGTTGTATTTGTATAGGCCCCCCATTGCTTTTCATAATTCATGTCTTTTCAAAACAGTTTTACAGAAAATAGTGCCTTACAAATCCCACTGTGTGAGCCTGAAAAATATACACTGCAGTTCAAAAGTTTGTAATCTAAGATTTTACTCATTTAAGTATTGAATGCTCACCAAGGCTAAAGACTAATATTGTGACATATTATTAGCATTTAAACAGCTGTTTCTGTTTTAATATATATTAAGATGCAATTTATTCCTGTGGTGGCAAAGCTAAATTTTCAATTCAATACTCCAGTCATCAGTGTCACATGATCCTTCAGAAATCATTCCATATACTGATTTTGTGCTAGAAACGTGGTTATTATCAGTGTTGAAGACAGTTGTGCTGCTTAGGACTTTTGATTAAAATTCTGTTAAAAAGAGCAGCTTTTGTGCATTGTTTGTAAAGCTTGATATTGATCTTCAGTCAATGTTAAAAATCCATTTATAAATGACATTGTTTTCCCTCTCATCAATGTTGAGTTACTTATTCATCTTGTTTGCATTCTTGTTGGTCATTGATTTCTCTTTCATGGTGTCTTACTGGTGATTAAATAGACCTGAATGCTACTCTAAGGTTTTATAGATTTTTACAGAATAACCCTTTTAGTGCACGTCTACAGTATTTAAAAACACTAGTATTTTCATAGTATGTGACTATGTTAGAACATTTTGTTAATATAAAGATGTTTGGAAGGTTGATGTTCATAGCAAACAGCATGGAAATAGTGCTCTGAAAGCAAGCACACTTTAACATAAAACAGATAAAATGAGTGTGTGTGGGTGGCCCTTTGTTTTGTTTCACTAAAGTACAGCTTTATAAACATGATATGAAGTGGGGACACATGCCCACTGCTTTGCACATGAAACAGAACAGCAGACGCACAGAGCGGATCAAAGGGAGCTTTTGGTCCAGCAGGCTTTGTGTTGTCCCATGTTTCCCCCTGAACTGAATGTGACACACAGCTCGAGCCGGCTATTCTTTCAGCTGTTACACACCACAGTGGAAGCTTACCACTAACATCTCCTCTGCTGTAGAAAATATGCCATAATACCAATTAATGACTGCAGAATTATTGTACTATTTAGTGTTGTTCATTTTTCCTATGCTGCAGTTTTGGAAATGAGGGCAGCTGTCGTAATCACTGCAGGTGTTTCTCAGGTACATCAGGAGTTCAGGATGCCTGACTCATGGTGTTATATCACTGCAGACAGGTTTCAAGAAGGAGAGCCAGCAGTAATAGAAGCCAAGAAAAGAAACACTCTTATATCTTTCTGTGAAAGACATCTCACTCCCTTTTTTCCCCCAAGTCCCTAGATATTGTGTTCACTTGTGTTGCTTTAGTCCTTCATCTTGACTGTAGACATTTAAAATGTTTAAACATTAAGAAATAAATCATTTCAATTCTGGGAATGCAGTGCAAAGTGCAGACAATGCAAAGCTCTGTACTGCACTTGATTAAGTACTTTTCTAGCATTAAAATAAAAAAATGTGTGCAATTCAGACACACATCGGTCATGTTGCCATTGCCAACTGTTGATGCTAACTGTAATGTGAAAACTGTCCCATGGTCTTAAAGTAAAGTTTTATATGCCATCATGAGCACATTTCAGAAACTCAGCAGATGTAGTAGGTCATCCAGGTGATTTTCACATACATTCTGACTCATTTGATGTCATTTTTGCATGCTATATAGCTAGGCATATTGAGGATGTGGGGTAACTAAAACTTTGTGCTATTTGTTAGGAGCCCTGAGCCCTTTATGCCTTTTAAACAGCTTGTTTTAAAAAGAAGCACTTTACGGTTCAAAAGCCTGGGGTTAGAGAGTTTATTAAGGTTTTTAAAAGTAATTTCTTATGCTTGTTATTAGCAAAAGAAAGAAAAACATTGAAAAAAATAATATTGTGAAATATTATTACAATTTAATATTTTTTCTATTTTAATATATTTTATAATGTAATGTGCTGTTGGTGACAAAGCTCAATTGTCAGCATTATAAATATCTTTACTGTCATATATATATTGCAGGATAACTACTTAAACCATGTCTGTCCTTGCCTGTGGCTTGTCCTGCCTGACGTTACAGTCATCCATTGCTGTACTGTATTGCTTCTCATCCCCCCTTTTTCCTTTCATTTGTGTTCCCCCCCGTGAATCCTTTCATATAAAGCCAACAACATCAAAAATGGTGAATTCAGCTTGTACAGAACCCAAGAAACATACACCCACCTTTGTCCTTGAGCTCCTCCTGCACAAACAATGATTTCCACCTGGCTTTTTCATCATCCCAGAGTAGAATCCTTCCTGGCCACTGTGACAAATGAGAATTGTAATGAAAATAAATTAATAACGGCAGGTACGATGGCCTTGAAATAGCAAAGTTCTAACGGAATGCTCTCATGAATACTCATGATTGTATTTCTTCTTTATCTTTGTGAGTAGCAGATTTGCCTTATTAGTTAAGTCTTGCATGCTCTGCCTTGTCACAACAGAATGAAACAATCCTAACCTTTGACTTTTGCTTGTATAATACTTTACACTGAATGACTCACAAAAGACTCTCTAATCATATTAATTATATACAGTGATCAAATCATGGCCTGCAGTTAAAGATAGACAGTGTTAAATGCTCTCTTTTAGACTGGAGGGGTGGAGATACGAGAGGAAGGTTGGTGAAGCCCACGATAACGTCTGTTGCCCCCTTTTCTCTCCTTGTCTTCTCTGACTTTTCCCTCTCTCCTTCCTTCCACTCGATTTATCATCCATTGCCTCAACTGAGCTGTGACACAAATCTAATTTATCTAATTTCCTGTTTGTCTTACAATGCAAATGAATGCGGACACGCTGACTGCAGTCTCCCAATCATTCTGCTTCATAGGAGGAGATGCTGGCAGAAATTGAAATCTTACTCAAACATTTGTCTTCCACCCGGCAGAATGCCTGAATGGCTGTCAGATAGGATTTCTGATTCTTGAGGACTCAATAGTGGAGACTTTAAGATTAATTCCTTCTCAATCGTGAATGAACCAGATTAAGATTTTATATTATGCTTGACTAGTATGTTTTTCAAATATCTGGTTTCAATTAGCCAGATATCTTAATCTAATCAGTGCTGTCAGAGGGAATCACATCAAATATAATTCTGCTCATGCAATAAGGGGAAAAGTATTTGGAAAAGTTGACAGTACAATTTATCATTAACTTTATTTATTTATTAATTATATATGTAGCTTTAAGAAAAGCAGTAGTTTATTTTTAACAAATATTTTCTGTTATATTTAATATGTCATAAAATATACATTCACTGGTCACTTTATTAGGTACACCTTACACGTACCGAGTTTGGACCCCTTTTGCCTTCAGAACTGCCTTAATATTTCGTGGCATAGATTAAACAAGGTACTGGAAACATTCCTTAGAGATGTTGGTCCATAATGACATGATCTCACACCCTTACTGCAGATTTGTACAGTAGGCTTCACATTCCATGATGCATTTCGCCCGTTCCACAACATCCCAAAGGTACTCTATTGGATTGAGATGGAGGTCACTTGAGTATAATGAACTCATTGTCATTCAAGAATCCATTTTGAGATGATTTGAGCTATGTGACATGGTGTTATCCTGTTGGAAGTAGCCATCACAAGATGGGTAAACTGTGGTCATAAAGAGGTGGACATGGTCAGCAACAATACTCAGGAAGGTTGTGGCATTTAAACGATGCTCTTTTGGTGCTTTAGGGCCCAAAGTGTGCCAAGAAAATATCCCCACACCATTACAGCACTACCAGCAGCTGCACCTGAACCATTGATACAAGGTAGGATGGATATTATTATGCCAAATTCTGACCCTACCATCCAAATGCCACAGCAAAATGTTGAGACTCGTCACAGCAGGCAACCTTTTTACAATCTTCTATTGTTCAATTTTGGTGAGCCCATGCGAATGGTAGCCTTAGATTTAAGTTCTTAGCTGACAGAGTGGCACCCAACTCACTGGATATTTTTCCTTTTCGCGCCATTCTCAGCAAACCCTAGAGATGGTCGTGCATGAAAATCCTAGTAGATCAGCAGTCTCTGAAATTCTCAAACCAGCCTGTCTGGCACCAACAACCATGCCACATTCAAAGTGACTTGAGTAAAGTAAAGTAAAGTAAAACCATGGTTATTTTCCATAAGGGACGTCTGGTGTGGACAGTCAAATTGCTTGTCACTGTGATCTTGACGCGTCGCATCTGGTTAGGACATGGTGTTACAGTATATTTAATGTTAAAGGCGTCATATGATGCGTTTTCAATTTTTCCTTTCTCTTTGGAGTGTTACAAGCTCTTGGTGCATAAAGAAGATCTGTAAAGTTGCAAAGACTAAAGTCTAAAATCCAAAGAGATATTCTTTATAAAAGTTAAGAGTCAGCCACACCTACCTAAAACGGCTCGTTCTAACAAGCCCCAACATACCTACATCGCTCTGTGGGAAGATTTGCATAACGGCGCCCAAATGTTGACGCAAAGAAAGAAGGCGTAACTTTTATGCTCGCTGTAGTTTTGTTGTTTCCGCTGCCATGTTGTAAAGACGCTGTGTGCTTCGTTGTGAAAGCTAAACTACTTTGTTTGGTCTTCCAAAAGAGGACGATATCTGCTTCATCATGCCTAGAGCTGATCCGTGCTGGTCGCTAAGGAAATACTACAACTTTGCGCTGTGGATCACCGGATCGGCTTTTAACCGTGTTTGAGCTTTGTAAAAATCGACTAGTTTCAGAAAGGCGGGGCATAGAGCAGAAACAATAATGTACAGTATGTGGAAAATAATGTGTTTTTAAACTTTAAACCGCATAAACACATTTCATTACACCAAATACACAAAATACTGTTCTTTTTAGCAGCATCATATGACCCCTTTAAAATATTTGTCTCATAAGCTGAATAGGGCCATGCAAGAAGTACACATTCAGAATGATACGATACTTTATGAAGGACTATTGTTTTTATTTATAGGACTGGCTGATTTGACAGTATTCCTTGCTAATTTATGTATTTCTCTAATACTTCACGTTGTAGTGTCAATGTTCCATATTACATGTAGTGTGACTACTGTTTCTAAATTTTAATATCTGAAGTCATTTGATCAGCTCACTCTGAGCCAGTTGCATCACAAAGCAAAAGGCTCATGAAACTTCATCAGTCACATTTAGAATAGCAAGTCCTTAAGGACTGTGGGAAATGGAATAATGCAATGACTCCACTTGAGTTTGCTGTAAAATGAGAGTGCTTTTTTCAATATGCCAGCTGCAAGGCTATTGATATCTCCAAATTTCCCTCCAAACGTGAGTTAGGGGTGGGGACATGCTTTTAAATGTTTAAAGCATGTTAAGTAGGCATCACATTAATTATGTACCAGCACTCCTGACAGGGGATTTAAAGGGGAGAGGCACAAAGATGTAAAAAATTCAGAAGAGCAAGATATTGTGCAGCTTTTATCTCTGTAAGACCTCTTTAAAAAAAAGAGAGCACTTACTAATGGAGGTAGTCAGTCATAACAGAAAAGAGACAGCCTGCTATGATCCTCTTTTCATCATAAAACAGTATGTTCACCTGACCCTACCAAGTGCATCAACATTATATAAATTAAGTGCATCAACATTATATAAATTAAGATGTGGTGCAACTTTTTAAAATCTAATTTATTCCTGTGAGCAGTGTTCGAATTGTGTCAAAGCTCTTGGAGGTCCACCCCCCCCCCCCCCCCCCCCCCCCCCCCCCCCCCCCCCCCCC
>NW_015505907.1:520935-528084 GCF_001515645.1 Sinocyclocheilus grahami
CCCACACACCCCCCTCTCCCACCACGCACCCTTCAATAAATAAATGAAATAAAATAATATAAAACTGTAAATTAAGATATAAATATGATTCATATTTTTTTTGTCTTGTCCTCGTTATCGTTGAGAACCTCATTTTAAGATAAAAACTTAAAATACCAGAGAATTAGATGTGCCAAACAATCACTAAGCAAAGAGGAATTACATATCTAGCCTAGGGGTGTGCGACATTGATGAAAAATTATATCTCGATATTTTCTGGGATTTTATCGAAACGATAACTCAGACGATATTTTGCTGAGTGTGTTGTTCTGCAGGACTGCCGTAGACAGCTGACTCTTAAAGTTTTTGATATTCTTCTGTGTGGTCAGTTCACAGCTGTGACAGAAATTAATCTTTTCCAACAAGTTTAAAGAGATTTTTTACCCTTATGGGCAGTGGCGGTTCTAGACCACAATAACTGGGCGGACCAGGCAGGGGCCACTTGCGCTTTTAGGGGGCACACATTTAAAATTCATTTTAACCTACTTTCAGTATTAGTCATTGTCATTTTTCAACATGTCATTTATCACTGCAATCTCTACAAGCAAGCTATAACAATTTAAACTCAAATGAATGTTTCATCATGTTTCATTTATCTGACAAATGATTTTGTATTGTAGTGTCAGTGGCGTCATGCTTGACGTGTGACACACAGCAGCCACAATAGCACTGTATAACTGATATAGCTTATGTTTTATTTATTTTTTCTTTTATTCAAAACATTCCCAAACGTGTTAACTATATCATGAAATATCTCGATTCTCAAATATGTGTAAGTAAATGCATTTTGCACCTTTATAGATTGTTAGTTGATTTATAATGGGCGATGAGCAAAGTAGCCTAATAGTGTAAATTATTAACTATGCAAAAAACCCTCTTTTTACTTAAGTACCAGATATGGGTGTCATGCCATACATTTTTTTTAATTACTTTATTTTTTTCCTCCTTTTTTTCAAACAAATACAGAACAAAAGGATACATTCTAAAGAGCAACCTATACACATAACAGACATATACATACAGTGGTCACCAAATATAACTTATACTACATTCATGAGTATTCAGATTTTGATCAGATTCTGCCATACAAAGTTATGTTAAGGGTTACACATCTGACAGTTTATGGATTAGGAGTCAAAATTATCTAAGGATCCCTTTCTTTGGGGGGGTGCTTCAAACTCATATAAATGGCAAAACAGAGAGAGAGGGAAGGGAAAAAAACACATAGGTCATCTACTAAATCTTTTCTTTTCTTCTCAACCACCTCCCCCAGTATGATGAGATTTTGGTAGATTGTTGTCTTAAGGAAAGGGTCAGCACTTCCATACTGTAGACATCATGTACAATTTCTTGCCATTCACATACAGATGGGGGATCTTCCTTGAGCCATTTCCTTGTAATGGCCTTCTTACTGGTTGCTAATAATATATTAAAGAGGTATATATCCTTCTTTGTTATTTTTGAAGAGGACAGTCCCAGGTACATTTTTCTAAAGTCACACTCAAGATTCAATCCCATTATTGCATTTATCACTCTATTCAAATCCTGCCAGTAAGTACGAATGATATTACAGTCAAGTCAAGTCAAGTCACCTTTATTTATATAGCGCTTTTAACAATACAGATTGTGTCAAAGCAACTGAACAGCGTTAATTAGGAAAATAGTGTGTCAATAATGCAAAATGACAATAGTAAACACTCATTTTTCAGTTAAAGACAGTTCATCATTGAATTCAGTGATGTCAACATCCAGCTCATTTTAAATAGTATCTTTGCAATCATGTCAACGATATCGCTGGAAATGAAGTGTTCCCAACTAAGCAAGCCAGAGGCGACAGCGACAAGGAATCAAAACTCCATCGATGACAAAATGGAGAAAAAACCTTGGGAGAAACCAGGCTCAGTCAGGGGGGCCAGTTTTCCTCTGACCAGATGAACCAGCAGTACGGAAAAATCAAATTAAGACGTAATAAAACAGACGATGAACACTATTAACAGCAATTATTATATGATGCAATCAAACTTATAGCAAAATGTGGTAGTTCTGTATGTTGGTTCACCATACAATATTTTTAATACAACTGACTTTGTATTTAATGTGAATTTAATAAAAACATTGTAAGTTACAAATTATAACACTTTTATGGTACAGAAAGAGAGCAAAGAACATTTACATTATCAAAAACAATATCAATGACTTCAGTCCAGTCAGAGTTCAAGCACTCTCATAAACTCCCATCAAAATCACTGAAGCGGTTTACACTATGAAATTAATATCTTACTTACATTCGTACGCACATCTGCACTTTGTTGTTTATGATGAGAAAATTCGCCAGAGAGCAGAATTCAGTCAGCGAGCATGCACACTGTACAAAACACTGGCACTTCAGCGATGACTCATCTAAACGTCTCTGATTGGCTGCTGCATTTATAAGCTCAACAGAATGGTGTGTGATTGATTTTAATGCGCAGCGCTGTAAAAAACGTGTCTGGCTCTGCGCCACTAGCAGCTGGTGATGTTTTACTTTTTTCCATTACTGCCCAGAGGACAAACTGCGCATTGCACCCAATACTATTTTGTGTGATACGATTCCCCTCCCCCCCCAGAACCGCCCCTGCTTATGGGCATTTTTACCTTTTATAAAGCCATTTTTTCTAGAAGTGTGCATTATCGTTTGCGTCAAATTCTTATATTTAATCAATAAAGTAAATTAGAATAATACGATTTTTGGGGCTGTTACCAAACAAATTATCATTATCAACAAAATTCATCTTTGCAATGCAGAGGAAACACAAAAGTTGCATCTGAAGTGGCATTTAGTATTTACAATGCAGCTTAGACGGACATGGGGTGCTTTAATGCATAAATAATGTTTTAATATTTTAATCCTAAAACATTGAATACTGATATTTGAATTTATAAAAAAAAATATATATATATATATACTTTAAATGTGAAATTAAAACCGCCTGTAGGTGGCAGCAAGTCACTATTAATAAGTGAGTCATGAAAAATTGTAAATTTTTTCGTTGCTGATTTAAAAAATGTATTCATTCAGGAACCAAACACTGTCATATTGCTCTGAGACGCAAAACAGAGCTGTGGCTGTGTTTGGAACCATTTTTGTTGGCGAAATAGAGCAAAAATAGGCAAAATGGTGTCTAAAACGTAAGTCTCTTAATATTGACTTATTGTTTATTGAATTGTTTTATAAAATCAATATCAAATTTGTGATTTTTGCGAAAAAATGCCACTCTTCGTGTGATATTGATTAACTATATGAAATCATATAAATATATACATTTTCTGCCCCATATATTGAATTGTGGAAGCATTCTAAATGCATATTTAGACTGAATCATGCAGTTAAAGAACGCACTCTTACAAGAGCAGTCAGTCTAGCAGCTGTTTAAGCACTCATAACTCCTCCTATAATCAATGAAGCTGTCCATACACGGTATGATAAATGAATCTCTTACATCGAATGTACATCTGCACTTTGCTTGTGATGAGGGAATTCGCGGGTTTCAGTCTGAATCAATCTGAACGCCTCTGATTGGCCACTGCATTCCTAAGCTCAGAATCTTGTGTGATTGGTTATAATGAGTAACGCTGTAAAAACGCGTAAAAAAATAAAAAAAGTAACATGAGCAGGTCTGAATTTAATACAGCAATCGAAACTATTTATTTAATTTTCATTTTCAATAGTTTCATGTTTCAAGTTTTATAGTTTTATTGAAAAACCAGGGGACCCCCCCAAGTTTATTTTTTGGGTGTTATGGGGGTTATAACCCCCTCAATTCTAACACTGCCTGTGAGGCAACACTGAATTTTCAGCAGCACATGATCCTTCAGAAATCATTCTAATATGCCGATTTGGTGCTCAAGAAATGACTCATTAAGATGTGGTTTTACAGCACAGCAGTTTATCTATATGCAATACAGTATTTTACCATTTTTCATGCTGTGTTTAATTTAATATAGGTGTGTGTGCTGTTAATGTGTTTTTATTAATTTTTCTCTCTGTGTGTGCAGTACGAGTCCATGGGGAGAATCAGGAATTAGTCTCATTTTCTGCCTGGCACCATGGGAGTACAACCGTCCATCAAAACCACATATTCTCCATGCTATTCTCAGTCCAATTCATCTCCAGTGTCTCTCAGCTGTGCTGCGGACCCTCTGTCCCTCATTGCAATTCATCCCTTTTTTCTCTCTCTCTGTCTGGCATTGTATGTCTTTCTATGTGGGAGACAAACGAGATTTGCGGTGTAGGGTGGTGGCAGCGCTTACACTGAGGGAGGAGGAAGCAATACCACCACGGCCTTGCTCCTGTTCAGCAGGCCCAAATCTATCTACTCGATGTCATCACATTAAGCTGAATGTATTCTGGGAATTCTAGCTTCATGTGGAAAGATATGTATGGCACAAATCAACCGAGGTGATGTCATAGGATATGTGATGTCAATGACAGTAGCATTACTAAACCACAGTCGTTTGTTTGTGTGTGTGTGTTTTCATGGTTGTTCAGAGATGTCTGCATTGAGTAGACATGAGTTCAGCACAGAATATGAGTCTCAGGTGTGATGGGGAGAGATGTAAGATAGTAGCAGTGAGCTTCTAATGTGTGCCGTCCAGCTGCAGTGTTTATGGGCCAACAGATGGTGAAAGGGGATGGATTATCCTTGCTAGGCCATAATAAGGAGGCCCTTTCTGTAATGAAAAAGGTGGGATGTGTAACTAAAAATTCACATCCAGTGGGCCACTGCTATTACAAAAATAGAGCACATAACAAATAAAGCTATATTTCATATATATGTGTGAATCTCACATACAAAAATACATAAATAAATGTCCACGTCACGTTTAACCCCAATATCAAGAGGCAAAACTAAGAAATTACATTGGAAATTAGGAAAATGTAGGATATTTTAAATATAACATTAAGTCAGCACCAATAGCCTTGTGATTAGAGCTCCAACATACAGCACAACTGCACTCGCAGCAACCCGAGTTCAACTCTCGTCTCATGGTCTTTTGCTGATCCCACTCCCCTCTCTCTCCACCCAATGCTTTCCTGTCTACTCTATACTGTCCTGTCTAAATAAAGGCATAAAAAGCCCATAAATAAATATTTATGTATTACATGATGTGTCGATTAATTAATCGAATTAATCGCAAATTACATTTGGCTGTGAAAATACCCCCAAAAGATTATTTAATGCAATTTTTTTTGTTAACTGAGAAAGTATTTTATTTGATTCAACATAAAATGTATTGCACATAAATGTTTAGACTACAACGGCCCAACATAAACTATGAAACAGAAAAGAAGATAATTTGAGAAACATCTCAGGTTTTTTTTTTCATTCATGCAATGGAAGTCATTGGTAACCAAAACAGCTTTGTTTCCAACAGTCATCAGTGTTCCACAAAAGAAAGTCATTTTAACATTAAGATGTTTGATCGTTCATTCATTCGTTCGTTTGTTCGTTTGTTCATTCATTCTCAACATAAATATAACTGTGATGAAAATACGGTTACACTACAATTAGGTTTTAAAAAACAAATCTAAGATATCTGGATCATTATATATTAAATATTACATTATGCATACATGCTCATCAGGGCTATTTTTTTAAATCAAAAACTTTATTTTGTAATACCATTAGAATTTTAAATAACTTTAGTATAATGTATTTTATTAGTATATAATTTTTTTATATTTTTTATTTAATATATTTAAATTTATTTTTGTAGCAGCCATTTCTCCAGTTTTCAGTGTCATATTGTCCTTCAGAGATCATTTTAATATGCTGATTTGGTGCTCAAGAAA
The DNA here is from genome assembly GCF_001515645.1 of Sinocyclocheilus grahami. Lineage (NCBI taxonomy): Eukaryota > Metazoa > Chordata > Actinopteri > Cypriniformes > Cyprinidae > Sinocyclocheilus > Sinocyclocheilus grahami. Next base: position 526,808 of record NW_015505907.1, read on the forward strand.
CATTGCTTATTATTATAAAACAGTTGTGCTGATTAATATTTTTGTGGAAACTGTGATACTTTTTTCAGAATTTGGGTTTTTACTTTAAACTGATTTTTCTAACAATGTAAGCATTTTTACTGTGAATTGTTGTAAATGTAATGCATCCTTTCTGAATAAAAGTATTAATTTCTTTTTAAAAAAATACTGACCCCATGAGGTCTTTATTTCTGTAATTGTGGGAAATAGTTTGGGAATATTTTGTTTAAAGGGGTCATATGACGTTGCTAAAAAAGAACATTATTTGGTGTATTTGGTGTAATGAAATGTGTTTATGCGGTTTAAGGTTCCAAAAACACATTATTTTCCACATACTGTACATTATTGTTGCTCCTCTATGCCCTGCCTTTCTGAAACACATCGATTTTTATAAAGCTCATCGTTCTAAAAAGTGAGGTGTACGTTGATTGGTCAGCTATCCAGTGCATTGTGATTGGCCGAATTACTCAAGCGTGTGATGGAAATGTTACGCCTCTTACCCTACTGTGATGCCGTGTCCCGGTGTGACGAGACAAAACCAATAAAACCCATTACAAACGAGGCATTTGTAGCATCCAGTGGGGACATAATTACGCATTATAATGACTTATACTGTCTTTTTACACGTTGCGTTGTGTATTGTGCCACGTAAAAATAAAACCATGTCTGCATTTGTGATCGGAGAAAAGACAAACAACAAGCGCTACTCTACACTGCTCAAAACTTTGCGTTTGAATCATCAGTGGCAAATCCTTTAAATATGAAAACGTACTAGCAGGCTGTGAGTCAGCATTATTTGTCAGAACACCGGCATTATAGGCTACTCTCCCAGGAAACAGTCCTCGTCCTCCGTAAAATGTGTTGCACACATCTGAATATTTGGTTTGAACTGTTCTGGAACAGTGTTGTTAATACAACTTAACCACTGATGTCTAGCTCTGTCCTCTTTTGGAAGGCCAAACAAAGTAGTTTCACTTTCACAACGAAACACACAGCATCTCCACGACATGGCGGCGGCGGCAACAATACTACAGCGAGAATCAAAGTTACGCCTTCTTTCTTTGCGTAAACATTTGGATGGTGCAAATCTTCTTTGCGTTAACATTTGGATGATGCAAATCTTCCCACACAGTGACATAGACGTGGGGGCGTGTTTAAATTAGGCGTTTTAGGAGGGCGTGGATGAGTCTTAACTTTTATATAGAATATCTCTTTGGGTTTGAGACTTTAGTCTTTGCAACTTTAGGGATCTTATCTAT
>NW_015505907.1:528126-530993 GCF_001515645.1 Sinocyclocheilus grahami
ACAATACTACAGCGAGAATCAAAGTTACGCCTTCTTTCTTTGCGTAAACATTTGGATGGTGCAAATCTTCTTTGCGTTAACATTTGGATGATGCAAATCTTCCCACACAGTGACATAGACGTGGGGGCGTGTTTAAATTAGGCGTTTTAGGAGGGCGTGGATGAGTCTTAACTTTTATATAGAATATCTCTTTGGGTTTGAGACTTTAGTCTTTGCAACTTTAGGGATCGTATCTAGTCACAAACAGCTTGTAACACTCCAAAGAGAAAGGAAAACTTGAAATCGCATCATATGACCCCTTTAATATTTATTTGTTTTGTTAATTAATTTGTTTGCATGCTTGTGATTTTGTGGTGAAATATGACCAGAGCATTTTCACAACATCCTTTTTGAGATCATGTACTCTTACACCCCCCATCTACCTTTGAACTCCTGTTCCCGATCCATCACGTCTTTCCTTTCATTCCCTCACCATGACTCTCCTTTTTCACCCCATCTTTTATTTCAGGGTTACAGTAATAATTTCCCCAGTACTTACAGGCTGGCTCAGCTCTCCACATGACTTTGGCCAACCATCTTAGTACACTGCAGTGACGCAAACATTCACCTTCCCAAGCCAAGGCGAACACTATTTCTGGCTCTGTGGTCCAATCAAAAGTGCAGAGTGTCTGTGCAGGAGATGATGTCATAAAGTTATTGACAGCAGGGATGAATGAGTTCCGTTGACTCCCCACCGGCTTTCAGCATCTTTGTGTTCTGTTGGCCTAGAGCCCAGTCCTGTCCTCAGCCTCTCACGGACCCAGCTGGGTGCCCTGTTCTGCGGGCACAGGATGGGAGACACAAGGCCGCAGGTGCTCCAGGCTTCATCAATGCCATTCCAGTGGGCCTTCCAAATATAGTGCAGTGCGTTCATGCCTACACACACACACACACACACACACTCCCCTGTGGTGTAGCCTTATTCAGAATGTGCTCAGCTGTTTGCGTAGTTCACGTGACTAGCTTGTGTGGTTCAGTGCTTGTGTGGAAGTGAATCATATAGTTTAGATTTCAACTTAAGCCTCTCTAAAGTGCTTTGTTAAATCGGATCTGTGGTCATTGTTTAGGGTTCAGAAATAAGATTGTGTCCAGTCGCTGTACTGTGATCCTTTCATAATGTGCCAAAAGAGGTTTGATTGTTTTCTCGTGGTCTGTCAGCCTTTTAATCCTAAACCTCTCAGTCCTTCAAGGTACAGGGTTTTCTCATCTCTCTAATCTGCTGACAGGAAGTATGAAGATGTTTGCTTGTTCGATGCTAAATGCCTGTGAGCATGACCATCTATATTCTGTGGAGAGCCGTGATGAGAGTCGTAACATCTCTCAGTTCTGTTATTATCATTCCTGGGTAATTACAGAGACTTTTGCTTGCTGATTGCGTCTGTCAAGCAGTTAATCTGAAAATGAGGAGGTAATGAGAGTATGGGCTAATATGCCGCATATCTCTATCTGTCTGTCCAGAGGGAGACACAAAAAATAGAAGACAAATTATAGTTTAGATACAGATAGCAGAAAACATTAGGATAGCGGAATGAGAAGAGAGATTCATGAACAAATAAATACAGAGAATAAGGTTTCTTGAACACTCCCTGCATCTTTTGTTGGTTGAACAAATAGACAAACCTGCCCCTGTTTCATATCATTGGCTGAGCTGAAGTTTTTGTGTCGAACTGGTTGACATGCTTTAACAAGCTATTTTTTTACGTGGCTAAAACCTTGAAAATTGGTGTAACCTTGTGTAGTCAGGTTGATTCAATCAAGTTTGGTAGTAAAACTTTCATATGAAGCATATTTTAGGGTATATTTTAGGGTTGTGAGATGTAGCCGCCATGATGGTATGGTTTTCCCTACCAGTAAGCAATTACCAATAGTGATGCTTGCCTGAGCAAACACTGCTAATGATGTAGGCATATTGCTTTTGAGTTTTAATAATGCTATTAAAGGACATTTGATTTGAGATCATGGCAAGCAGATGTGACTTTGCATATCCAGGGGTTTTGTGGAATGTGAAATGTGTTGAGACAGGAAATCAATGGCTGTCCCTGTGAAATCTCTGAAAATCTCACCTCCCAAATCATGCTGTCTCTATCCTATTCAAAAGTCTGTCTCGTACTTGTATAAAAAGATTATGACTTTACTCCCATGATGTGCTGCAATCTAAGTGTCTTGCCAGTTGAACAAGAGCCAATGTGATGAGTAATATTTGAGTCAAATCCGAACAAAGACTATAGAATACCTTAAAGGGACTTTGTTCTGAAGCAGTCTTGACTTTTTATGTGTATTTGAAACTTAAGATTTTAAATAATTTTGTGTCTGCTGTGGCTTAGCGCCAATATGGAGTAAGTCTATTAAATTTCCTGAAGAAAGCACCACCCTATTACTGTAAATGAGCTTAGGAATCAAACACATTTCCATTTATGTGTGTTCCATTGTTAGCAGCTTTCCATCTCTGTGTGACTTACTCTTATTTGTTAAAGGTGTGGTGAGAAGCAGTTCACTATAGTATGCAATTTTGCACTAGGATCATGTTTTGGATTTATGAATTAATACTTTTTAAAATGACTCATTGAATTCTAATCCCCTGTATTAGGTCAACATCTGAATGTTTCTGTAGAATTCAAAAGATAGGAATTCAGGGCTTTTTCACTTCCGCAAAAGTCTCGTTTGGTAATATTACTTATTTACTAATACTACTAATAATACTTAATTACAAATATTGCTAATAATATTATTTATAGATGCTAACTAAGATGTTAATATGATTTTTGTCACTCAACTTGATAAGGATTACAGTAAAAAAAAAAAAATATATATATATATATATATACATA
>NW_015505907.1:531003-557139 GCF_001515645.1 Sinocyclocheilus grahami
TATATAATTGATATTATATATAAATATATTTAATATATGAACATAACACATTCTTTTAAAATATATATGTGCATGTGTGTGTATTTATATACACATAATAAATATACACAGTTATTTTGGATGTGATTGATCGCGATTAATCATTTGACAGCACGGATAGATATATATATATACATAATAACATATATATATGGTTCTTATGGTTTACATTACAGTGACCTACATTATGCCAAATGAAATGTATATGGAGACAGTGGGGTAAACATTCGCGGTGCTGTTACAGGATGTAAAACATGTGGATGGCTGTCTTTGATATTAGAATAGAAGTGTCAGTTTACACATGTCACCATGGAGACGAGTTTCTGAGGAGCCTTGACTGTGTCCCCTTGCAATGAGTCCCTCTCCTTTTCACACTCACTCTGTCTGTACCCATAATGCCTAGTGACAATCAGCACCTGACTCACACACATACATGCAAATACTCTGCATACCCATGTACAGTATATACCTTATATTATTTCATTTGTGAAGGATTTTTATTCTCGAGAGCATTAGATTGGACGAATATTTCTGGTGCAAGAGGGGTCACTGATATTTTTATTTTTAATTACATTTTTGAATTTCATGAATTCTTTGAAATCTGCAGAGTTGTGGCATCATTAAATAACAGCCAAAACAACTTTATTTTGCCTCATTCTGCAAGGCAGAGCTCACTTTAAACCATAAGCAGAATGCAAGCACAGAATTGCTGCATTTCTCCAGCTCAGCATTTCATAACTATTTATTTGTCTTTGAACAGCGCTGCATTTTTAAGTCTTCATTTTCCATCAGCTCATTCTAGGTCTGAGGGGGCCAGAGCCACATCCACTATGAAACATTATTGTATTGATCAGTATAAATATGAAGATGCAGTTTTTAATAAAAGTGTGTGTGTGTGTGTGTGAGAGAGAGCAAGGCAGAAGAGTATTTATAGGGCCTCTGGTTCCTCTCGGTCTGATGTTTGTGTTGATGGATTGGGTGTTTTTTGGTCAGGTAGGCATTCGGGCCGCTCTTAGCAGGATCCCAATGTGTGCTGCATTGCAGTGAAAAGCAAAGAGCAGACATTAGGACTCAGTGTTTGTGAGTGAGAGAGAGTGTGTCATGCTCCCTTGACAATAATACATCTTAATCAGGGCACACAGTGCTGCTCTTTGCCCCTTACCTTCTGGCTGATATACTTCCCTACTTATCATAGCAGAGTAGGGCACACATATTTCTATTTATAGTGTTTACTGTACTTAAACATGCACAGTGAGTTAAAGACAAAAGCCAAACAAAATAGGGATGATAATAGAATTGAATAATGCTTTTTAGCAAACATCCTGTATTTTCCTATAAGGAGTATATTTAAAATACTAATACACTTACCAAAAATTACCTGATTCTTGATGTTGAATGGACCATTCATTTATCATGTACTCATTCTCATGATATTCTAAACCTGTATGACTGACTGCCTTTCATCTGTGGAACACAAAAGAAGATATTCAGAAAAATAGCTGGTTTTGTCCATACAATGAAAATCACTGAGGACAAAATGGGGTCAGTAAGATTGTTTTTTTTTTTTTTTTTAGAAATGTATACTTTTATTCAGCAAGAATGAATTAAATCATGTATAGAATAAAATAAACAATGCATGAAAAGTATTACGATTTCCACAAAAATATTAAGCAGTACAACTTCTTTTAGCATTGATAAGAAATGTTTCTTGAGCACCAACTCAGCATAATAAAATGATTTCTGAAGGAACACGTGACACTGAAAACTGAAGAACAGAAGAAAGTCATACAGCTTTAGAAAGGGGTGAACTATTTAAGTTACATTTAAACATTAAGAATTTGATTTCTGGTTTCCTGACATGAGACATGTAAAATGAAAAAATCAGTCAAAATAAGAATCAAATGAAAAGTGTATTACATAAAGAAGACTTTATTGTTTTTACATACATCTCTTAGTATAATATTTATAGATTCAATAATACCAGTACATCAAAAATAATAATTATAGTTGTCATATATAAAAAACTAAGCCTTAAACTACTCTTTACTTTTTAAAAACATAAAGGTTTTATATATTAATATTTGTTCTGTTTCGTAATCTGTCAACAAAAATAAAAAAATCACAGGTTAATGAGCTTATCAAGTAACTTTTGCTGTTTTTAATACTGATGGTATACTGCAGGATTGATGGTTTGCGAGATGCATGTTACGTTCAGTGAGGGAACAAATATAAACTACAGAATGAAGTCCTCTCAAAGTACCCGGTTTGTACTGTCAGCCAGAAGAGGTTCAGTTAAATATCTGTAAGAAGAGAGGCATGATGGTCAATGAAGTCCACTGGGATGACAAGTCTCTGAGTTTTACCTCTCAGTTATGGTCCAAAAACAGAGAATGTGAGACAACTCTAACAGAGCCACTCTTCCTTTTGAATCCACCGACAGAAGGGGGAAAAAAATCAATTTTATTGGTGAACCATAAAATGGGTTTGGCAATTTCACAAAGCATTGAAATGGTCAAGATATGTGAGCTTTGTGATTGGGCCGCTTGATTTCAGCAGCAGTGAGGGCAGAAACACCAGGCGCAAGAAGACTCGACACAATGGAAGCCTAAAGCGTCTGGCTACACAAGTCTCAGGTGCAGCAGCAGCAGCTTTCTATGTGCTTCTTTTACATCACACAACACTGCATCTACAAACAGATCAGTAATGGGATATTAAGAGACAGGAGGGGTGTTTTAGCTCGCCTCCCACTTTGACTTTCGACGTTAGCGACTATAGATAGTTAAGTGTTTAACTACTGTACTTTACACATGGCCATAATCAATGTAGTAAATAAACTGTTTTCACACAGGTCCTAATAAAAGCCAGGCAGTAACTGATATGACATAATGTCATAATCATTCAGATTTCAGCTAAAATTTGATACTTGTGAGCCACTGACATTCAGTATTGCTCTTTTCCTTAAAACGGCTTAAGAAATGCCCTTGTTTTTAGAGGCAACAGACTGATTTGGTAATAGGTATCTGCCTGTGTGTGCTAAATGTTGGCACACTGAAAAAAACTAACTATTTTTATCTAATTGTTTTCAGTAAAAATATCTAGATGTCCTTACATAAGCAAAATTGAATAAAACATGTTATGAGAGATTATAATATAGATTGTTTCCCTATAATAGCTTCCCTTATAATCTCTTAAAACAAGTTTTATAATATCTTATGCATTTTAGCATATTATGTATATTTATTTAGCATTGTATATTTTGTTGTTTTAAGCATGAATATCACACAATTTAGTGAGGTTTATGCTTAAAACAAGAAAAAAATACGAATGAAGTACAAAAAATAAAACTAGTAAAGGTAATAAAAGTGAAAAACTGTCTTAACTTTTATTCTTGTGCAGTTTTCCTTCTTGAGTAGTATGATGTTTAGCCTTTGTTACTGGACAACAGTACAACATTTTTTTTTACAGTGTGGATTGATTTTGTGTTTTGTGGCGACTGTAAACAAAATGGGTAAAAAAATCCTTTCAGTCCCATTTCAAACAATTTTTGTTTTGTCTGCTTCCGTTCAAAGGAGGTAGGTCTATTTTGTTGGCAAAAGAGAGATGATTAAATCTCCCATTTGAGAAATCCTTTTGGCAATCGTGTTATTTCCAGCTGTTTAAACCCTAAAGAATCCCTCCTCCAGGCCTTGGATTTGCAGGGCTGTAAGTTGTATTGGGAGACCAGCAGGAGCCAGTGTGGTGAGGGAAGGGGATGAGAGACACTGGATGCGCAAACGTTTTTGTCCTTCACTCGGGCTTTTTCATCCTTGTCTTCCGTTTCTGTCAGTGCAAGTTAAATGAAAGCAACAGGGTTCCTCTTTCATAGCCCACTGAATCCAGTCAAGGCAATGGTCAGGAGGCATCAAAACTGGGGAGAAATAAGCATTTGATTAGGATTGAACATGGAAAAACGTTATGTAAAAATTTGTACTGAACATGTAGATTTCAGTTTTCAAAACTCAGTAGCATGTAGTGTTTTAGTGTGTGTGTGTGTGTGTGTGTGTGTGTGTGTGTGTGTGTGTGTGTAAAAACTGATTTGTGCTTAGCAAATTCAGAGGGCAAACTGTTCTAATGCTGTCCTGAAGGTGGAAATATTCTGCAATTAAATCTGCTGCATCATTAACAAAAGAACAGCATTTATTTGAATTGAATTGATTAGTTTAATTCATCATTGCTGAACAGAAGTATTAATTTGTCCAAAAATAAAAATGTACTGACCCCAAACTTTTGAATGTTGGTGTACTACACTATTCTAAGTGTAAACACACAAACACAAATATAACCATATGAAATATCATCAAACCAATCCTCTTTTGAGCTGTTTTATGCATAAATAACATACATGTGCACTGTACAGTACAGATGTGAGCCTTACCTGTCCCAAAGCTTGACATTTCTACAGGAACTGGTGCAACAGCCAGCCGATATCAGAGCTGCAGACAAAAAGAATAGATTGAGCATACATTTTAGATGGTTAATTTAATACTGATGGTACTATTACCAAAATAACAGCTCCTCTAATAACTGTAAAAATTGACCGTGAATTTAACGGTAAAAGACTGTAAAAATGCTACAGTAAAAACCTGTTAAATGGTTAACAGTAAATTCCTCTACTATATATGGTGAAAAACTGTATTGGACATTACATGTATTGGTATTTATTAATTTTACGGTAGTATACCGTTTTTGGAAGTGAAAAAGACCGTATAATTTACAGTGAATAACCGACATTCCCAGAATTCCCTGCGTTACATTTCAAATTTGATGTGTTTTTTTTTAAATAACTATGTTTATTCTTAGTTTTTTCTTCTCAGTTTTGTATATTAGGGTTGTGTGTTACACCTAATGTTGTTAAATTAATGTTTATTGCATTATTTCAGTCTCATGTGTGTTACCATGATGGTGATTGGTGTTTGTGTGAATGACACTGTGCACCTTCTATATATGTTATTATTTAAAAGCTGCTTGTGATGGGCTTTGGTTCATCATGTGACTTTCTCATCACCACCTGCATTTGGTGGTTATCAGTGTATTACAAAGGTACAAAACAGATTTCAGTACTTCAATAGGTTGGCATATTAACATTATATCAGTTAATGAAATTAAACTGTCAATTTAAGTTAAAAACCGTAAAACCTAAAACGTTGCTACAGTAATTTTTATGGTAAAAATTCTGGCAACCACAGCTGCTGATTTTTTACTGTAAATTTTATGGAATTTTTTTTACAGTGTATATATGAACATAGTGCTTTCCAGGTTACACTGAGTTCCTCAGAAAAATAGTGGACTGACTCAGAGATAATGGTAATTATTCACTTGTTGATAGAGCAGCTAATTAACCCAAATAACTGTTTTACACTGCCTTTTTGTGTAAAAGGCGTGAGACAACCTATAATTTATAGTTATAACTTGTCCTTTCATTTGTTCTGTTTGGTAAATGGGCAGCACCAAGACATTTATTGTAAAAGGGAAAATACAATGCTTCAATGTGGCAAATTAGGTTAGCAGCACTGTCACAGCTCTCCACAATAAACCGGCTGAATAATATGATCATTCTTTTGAATAAGATCTTTTTGATGAATCGTTTCAACCAGCTCATAAAAACGATTAATTAATGAATCAGACTGGAATGTTTACTAAAGCTTTGTTTTGTTTTGTTTTTAAATAAAATGTATGGGAAGTTCTTGTTCCAGATTTGCATCGAGTTCAGTTTTTGTATTCCCTGTGTGTTTTGATGCATTGATGCATTTTGAGTCTGTGAGCACTGTTGTAGAAATATTTCTCGGTCCTGTCTTTGTTTATGTGCCGTATAATTTTAGTACTATTTATAGTATTTATTAGTATTTCAAATCAGATTTTATTTTTGCATTTTCAGTTTTCATTTCAATTTTAAAGTTTAAATTTTGTTATGTGCTTTTGTCCTTTTTATTAATTTTTAGCGTTATTTTATTTTAGCTTTACTTTTAGATCTTCAGCTTTTCACATAATATGTGTATTTTTCTTAAGCTTTATTTCAATTAACGAAAACCATTTTTTATACTTTTAAATAACAATAACAACACCAGTTAGGTGTTAAATAAATGAACACTTTATTTTGTTTCTCTTCCTTAAAAAGGACGCAAACGTGTGAAAGCAATGAAGTTAATCATGAAATACTATTGTTATTGACATTTAATTATTGAATCCTTTGACAGCCCTAGGTTCCTTTGATCAGTTGACCGAGGCTGTTTATTTGTTGCCTAAGATATTGATTTAATATTGATGCTAAGGTTTCAAAGGCTGGTAAAGCCAAGATTTGATATTGATCCACTCCTAGCTTCAAATCACTTTGAATAACAGCATTAGCTGGATGCATTGATGTATACATATGGCCACATTAATTATGGATGGGTGCGTTTAGCCATATTTTTGAAGAATAAATATGGATGTAAAATGGTAGGCTTAACAAATAACATGCATGTATTTGTCTTGTTGACACTGCTGTTTACAAGCGCACATGCACACACCAAGAGAGAGGATAAAAATAAAGGGGCAGAGAAAGAGAAATGGCGTGAGAGAGAGAAAAGCCTGCTCTAATCCATGTTACATACAGTGTGATTGCACCAGCAGGAGGTGTGACCCTGAGTGTCTGCTGATGAAAAGTACCTTCTGTCTAAGTCAAGTGTCACTTCTGCAACGACTCTGTACTGGAAGGGCTCTCTCTGTCCCTCATGTGCTCATTCACACACACACACACACACACACACAAATAAAGCTTTAAAGGGATAGTTCACCCAAAAATTAAAATGTGGTCATAATTTACTCACCCTCATGTTGTTGCAAATGTGTATGAATTTCTTTTGAAGAATGTGGGTAGCAATACCCATACTGTGCAAGTCAATGGCTATCTGCAACTGTTTGGTTACCCACATTCTTCAAAATATCTTTTTTTTTTTTTGTTCAACAGAACAAAGAAATTCATACAGGTTTGGAACAACTTAAGGGTGTGTAAATGATGACCAAACTAAAAATGTTGGGTAACTATCCCTTAAAGGATCCTTATTAACTCCATATTCATAAACAGACTATAGAAATAAGTTAAAGGGGTCATATGATGCGATTTCAAGCTTTCCTTTCTCTTTGGAGTGTTACAAGCTGATTGTGCATAGATAAGATCCCTGAAGTTGCAAAGACTAAAGTCTCAAAACCAAAGAGATATTCTTTATCAAAGTTAAGACTCTGCCACGCCCCCCTAAAACGGCTCGTTCTAACACGCCCCCACATATCTACCTCACTATGTGGAAATATTTGCATAATGCCGCCCAAATGTGCATGCAAAGAAAGAAGGCGTGGCTTCAGTAACCACAGTTAGTGTTGAAGCAGCCATGTCAGGGAGACGCTGTGTTTCTAGGTGAAAGCAAAAGCACTTTATTTGGCCTTCCGAAAGTAGATGCATTTAGGAATCTTTAAGATTACTTACAACAGAACAGCACGACTTTGTTTGTCTTTACATTTATTTTGAAAGATGAAGCTTGTGATTATGGTAAGGGGTGTTACATTTCCGACGAGTGCTTGTGGTGTTCGGCCAATCACAATGCACTGGGTCAGCTGGCCAATCAGAGCAGACTGCGCTTGTCGGATGGAGGGACTTTGTAGAAAACTAAGCGTTTGAGAGAGGCGGGGCATAGAGGACCTACAATAATGTACAGTATTTGAAAATAATGTGTTTTTTTAACATTAAAGCATGTCAACATATTCTGTTACACCAAATACACAAAATAATGATCTTTAAAAAAAGCATCATATGACCCCTTTAAGAGGTTCTTCAGAGCCAAACCAAAAGCAATCCATTTAACTATTGATTCACTTTGCTTAAGGCTTATTACAGTAATACTTCACTTAAGCCAAGAAGACCTGCATCCAGAGAAACACTGCACACACTTCAATCTCATCTATCCATCCATTGTTCTATCTAGTGTTATATCGTTCTGTCATTCATTCTATGCGAACGCCTCCCCGTTTATATTTGAAAAAGCAACACACACCGAGCATCAACCCTTGTAATGACATGCAATGATAAGCCTTTCTAAACCTGTTGTCCAACAAAAGAGAACATTATAAATTGTTTTTACTTCACAACATCAGTCGAGTGTTTGAAATAATTTCCTTTTGTGATCTGATGTGGTTTTTATCACAGAATATATTATATATATATTATATCATAATGTTTTTATACCTAAGGACTGCAGCTAGATTTGTAGTAGTCTGTGAATTATGATGGAAAATGATAATAATAATAATACTGGTCTTGTACATATGTCCTTAAGCATTTTTGCCTTTTGAAACACTTTCGAAATGCTCTGACATCACATTGATCTAATGGCCAATTTAAATTGTAAGCAGAGTTTTGTTTTCGTTTTAATTGATATTTGAAGGAAAAAGAAAAAGGAGGTTTCTCCAAGCCTGTTTTGTATATTATCCACCTTGAAACGGTGTGTTATACAGTATATTGCTTTCACAGTTCAGTAAAATGTTCTAGACCTTATATAAAAATATTTTTCTGTGTGATCCTCTTCTAGAACTATATGGTTAAAATAAGTATGTATTTGGTAACAAACTTGGAAAGTGAATTATTTTACTGCAGAAAGATGCTGTTATGTGGCCTATTATGCCCGAGTACTGCTAGTCAAAAACACTCATTTGATGAAAATACCTGATCTATTTAAAGCCTAATAGGTTGCGGAGTTCCATCAGTGTAAGGTAATAACATTATAATGGTGCTGAAGGGAGCAGAACAGCAGTACTGGAGATGAATGAAGGTGCTTAAACCTCTGACCTGCTTCTGTACATGCTGCATTTGTCAATATCTTTAATAAACACCCCTGAGTTCAAACTGCCTCTGCCCTCTGCAGCTTCAAATGACTGCAATAAATTGTAAACTCACAAACACATAAACCTACCCTGCCCTGAGAAAGACACACACACTCATACTGGTAGTAAGTAGAGATGTTTTATGGTGCAAATGTTATTTGAGAATGTAAAACATTATGTCTATATTAAGCGCAGTGGCTTGAAGCTGTTAAAGATCTCAAGAAAGAAAAAAGTCCATAAAACATGTAAGTACTTACTTCAGTTAAATGTGTATGGAGTAGGAATTTTTCCTCAGGCAGCAATGAGTTTCTTTTTATTGACAGAGCTGCCTTTTTTAGCTTGTTTGTGACCTTGTTCTTCAATTAAGGCATTAAGATGTAAACATAAACTAAAATGTGTTCTCGGGCATGATGCTTGCATATCAACTATATTTGCATTTCCTGAAGGAGTTACTAGTACTTTCAAGACAGCGAAAAAAAAAATATATTTTTTAGGTTAGCTTCAGTTTAAGGCTTTGATTCTGCATAAATTAATTGCCACATCAGAGCAGCTTTAAACTCCGACGTTGTCTAATGTGTTTTCTGTCAGCTCCATGAGAATCAACACATCTGTAACATGAATCAAAATCAGGTTGAATCAGAATTCAGTAAGCAAATATATACAAAACAACAATGGCAATTCAGCATGCAAATTACAATGAAATAATCACTTTAGATTTTGAATGCAAAACATTCTCAAGAGGAGGTTTACAAATTTTTGTTATATATTTCCAAAAGTATAAAGTAAGAATAATCAAAATGGAAAGTCTAAAAATTTAGATATTGAGAACCTCTTACATATTGTATTAAAACTGTTGCATTTTCAGCTTGGCCTTGTGCTTACATATCAAAGACATCAAAATAATAATTACTCAAGTACACAGTTGAAGGAATAGTTCAAAAATTACCCACAAAAAACCCACAAAAATTAGCTTTATTTGATTTGGAAAAAATTAGCATTACCTCACTTGCTCACCAATTGATCCTCTGCAATAAATGGGTGCCGTCAGAATGAAAGTCTAAACAAATGATAAAAACATCACAATAATCCACAAGTAACACAGACCACTCCAGTCCATCAATTAACATATTTTGATGCAAACATCTATGTGTTTGTGAAAACAAATTCATCAAAAAAAAAATTACATTTCAAACTGTTGGTTCTGGCTAAAATATGAGGCCTCTATCTACAATATTGCTTATTGTAGTGAGAAAGTCATCTTGTCCGAATAAGGAGAGAAACATGCACAGATCAAGCACCGTTACAAGCAAAAACAGTTCAGTTTTAAACCCAAATGTTGGTGAATTTTGATGCGAGAGGACAACAGGGATGGGCTTTTTTCCACATTATTATAGATTATAGACTCATGTTTTGGCTAAAAGATACAGTTTAAAGTAAAAAAAAAGCTTAATAATGGATTAGTTTCTTACAGACATGCAGTTTTTCACTCTACAAGATGTTATTTGATGGACTGGAGTCATGTGGATTACTTAGAATGTCTTGATGTTTCTATCCACTGTTTGGACTCTCATTCTGATGCCAATGGCACCCATATCAAGTCATGCTAAATTTATCCAAATCTGTAATGATGAAACAAAATCATCTTCATCTTGGTGGTTCTGAGGGTAAATTTTTAGCAAATTTAAATTTTTGGATAAACTATTCCTTTCGGTCAAACCTAACTATTTTTGTGTCAATTTTTGTTTACAATAAAGATATGTTTGAGATTAATACTTGGTGGACCCTTTGGGTACCACTGTGGATCTACTGTACAAAACTTAGTTTGAATACAGTTAAGTGGTCTGCGCTGAATTAGTTGCAAAAAATCAGAAAACACAGGAATAAGAAGAATGCCAATACAATGGCTTCTTGTAGCAAAGTAATGAGCAGTGCGGTGTTGTTCTGGGAATGTATTGGAAGTGTCTGAGCAGCACTGCAGTAGAATCTTCATTAACATGGGAGGAGCAGGTGTGTTCCAGCAGGAGATGCAGACAGGACACTGATACTCACTTTCTCAGGCGCTATGTGGCCGTTTTTATGTATCTACTGTGTGTAAATGCATGTTAAAGTGATGAGGAGACAAGAGGCTTATTCAGTAACGTATGTTATCTTCTTCCTTTATAACCAACCCATGTCACCGACTCTGCTTCTTTCTCTATCTTCCTCTTTTGTTTTTCCCCTCACCTCTGCTGTAATCAGTCAGTATAAGGCTTCCCTGCAGTCCTTCACAAGGTCAGATGCTGGGCCTCTCATTAAACAGTCCCATCAGCCATCTCTCTAACTCTCTCATCATCTGCGCCAGTTCACACTGCAGTCCGGCCTTTCAGCTTAAAATGAGAACACAATGAATATTCCTACGAGAAGCAGTGTAGCAGACACAAATCAATACCTCTGTCTCTTAGAAAGAAGCATGGGACATACTTGCTCTAGTTTCAGGCCGTCATGTATACATTTTCTCACATTTCCATGTTGACAGCTAGAGGCTTCAAGTGTAAGATGTGATAGTAGCATAGCTTTTGTTCAGCATGCAAGAGAAACATGAACTCTAAACTATTTTTAAACGTGAAATCTAATGACCACCATGTATTTTCTTTGTATGAAAATGAACACCAGTGACAAGCAAAAAGTTGAATTTTGAGCTATATGAGACAATGGATGCATTTGTATTTATTTATTTATTTATTTGAATTTTTTTATAATATTGCTGTCTCTTTGCTAATTAATATCCAATATAGTTTTATCATCTTTTTCAGCGTCATACTGGTTCAAGGCCTATGCTTTCTGCTGCCATAGAAAAGCCTAAACCTTTCAGATCAGTGTTTGGAAGCAGAGTGGAGAGTGTCAGAAAGGATAAAGTAGCCTTGTGAGTCAATAAGCATACAGGAACAATATTTTTCGCATCAGTCCACTGGACCTTTGGCCTGTTTGTTAGTGGTTGAATGGAGAGATGATAAAACAGAAGCGAAAATAGAAGCGACTGTCTTTGATGTCCTCTGAGCAGACACGCTATTCTGTTGTTCAAAGAACTCTCTCTGTCTTTCACACACACACACACATACATGGTAGCCACTTTTTTTGTAGAGACCATTCAGAAATTACAAGGAGACAGCTCAGACAATACGACTACATCTGAATCTATCGACACACACACTTAGTTCTCTGCATATTATGTGCAGTATCGTTATCAGAGAGACACAGTAATCCAAAAAATAGCCCAAGGTGACTTTCGGGATACATTTATCAATATATTAAGGTCTGTCACTTGAATTCAAGGTGCCCAGGGCCAAATTTCATGGATGAAGTATGACGAAACTTATGAAACACTCATGATTCAGATATTCCTAGTATATTTACATATTTTAAGTGCACATTCAGATTATTGATGCATCAATAAGTGCATCACAAACCTTGCTGCTCTAGCTATATCAGTGTGTATTAAATTCCAGCAATGCTTTAAGAACTGAAATCTGCATTTTAGTGATCTGATGTTCCAGGTTAGAGATTTGATATGCTAATAATTGCAGATTAATGTGATTTGCAGAGAATATTATTCCTTTGTACGGCTGCCAGTTAACAGATTTAAGTATTTGTACAGACCGTTTTTGAACATCGGTTTAAAATCATTTGCAAAATCGTAGATTATATAATACCACAGCACGTAATAGTTTGTGGGTCTTTTATGTCAGCTGCAATAGAATTGGTCAGAAGTTCAGAATCAGGTTTGAGGAGCACATAAATATTAATGCTTTAAATGCTCTAAAACAAAACATAATGGGAGGGGATTGACTTGAAAAGCTAATGAGACGGGGAGGAATAGCCCGTTGGCCTACTTAACAGGATGTTCTGGGAGAAAACCTGATCGGTATCTTAAAAGCACTGTGCTCCCTGCTGCCCTTACGAGGAATGAATGTCAATGAGCCACAACTTCCCACCTCTGCCGGGATCATCCGGTCATCCTATATTCTCCACTGGACAAGGTCAACCCTTAATGAGCTTCTTTGCAAATAAATCTGAAATCCGGACCCCGCTGACCTCACCGATTTCCTACAGGCAAAAGAGGACTATTTTTATAAGCACATCTGCGTGACTGTTTTTTAATATCGTGATGCCCTCCACACCGTGTTTGTGCCGTCATGGAGTATGAAACAATGGGAAGCCATCAAGGAAATCAGGTCAGTTAAGAGATTAAACCACTATTTGAAAAAAAAAAACCGGCGAGCTCAAATAGTTTACGCAATGTACTTTCCCTCAGGGTAAATTATACAATAATCACTATTCAGAGTGAAGACAGTCTGTCTCTGCAGCACACAGGAACACACTATCCTAACAAGCACAGGAGAGAGTCTTCCCTGAGGAGAACCTTTTCTCAGAGGTGTACAAAGCCCTTATTGCAAAGAAGATAAGGCATAGAATTCCCCTATAGATGGCAAATAGTTTAAAATGGTGAAAAGCAAGTCTTAATAAGAGAAAAAAAACATATATTCTGACATATACACGCTTATACACTGGTGGAGGGTGGGCTGCTCTACTGACCCAGCTTCTAGAAGCAATTTCCCTGAAGCACCAGTGTTCATCCCAAAACACAGCAGTGCTTCAGATTTTCCATAAATGCTACGCGTGTCCCCAATAGAGCTTAAGCACATACTGTACATTAAAAATGACACCTCAGATAACCGAAAACCTGAGTCTCTTCGTCATTTGAGACCATCTGCACAAACAAAAACACACAAGATGACATCTTCCTCTGTACATGTTCAAGTGCTACATTTTCGCAATGGCTTTTATGGTTATTTTGAAATCAAGTGGAAGCCATTTTAAAAAAGCTGTTTAGGGCTTTTGTGGGGAGAATTTGAAAGTGTGTTTGCTAATCTAATCTGTTGAGAAAAGATGGATAACAGTAATATTAAATGGATTGTTCAATAAAAATTCTGTCATTATTTACTCGTCAGACAAAAATGTTCACTATGACCATTTTGTAATCTGCTTCAAGCAATTTACTGAAAAGTCTGACTCAAAAAATTATTCTGAAGACAGTAGTACATAAATCATATGGACCACTTTTTTATATCTATGTTGTTTTAATGATAGAAACTCCAGTCACCAGTTCAGTTCACCCTTCACAGGGAGTTTGATTGACAGGTGATCTGACCAATCATAACACAGAATCTGCAATTTTGTCCAACAAACAAACCAGACTAAGAGAGCAGATTAACGTCGGAGGACTTGAACTTGAAAAATGCGGTTGAAACAAGATACTTTCGGATGTTCATTCATGTTTATTTCATGCTATAACTAGTAAACATGAAAAGATGATTGGTTCACGTGCCGCTTGAACTGAGGTGCTACAGTGATCTGTCATGATACATTAAAGAGCCACAAAATGGCATTTATTGTTTGAATTTCTTAAAAGACAACATTTGAAAGCTGAGACCTTGTTTCATACCAAAAGTAATGTGTTCTGTCTTGTCTGTTGGCGTGCTGTCATTGCTATGCAATGTAAATTTCACTGTGTGAGAACGTCTGGCGTGAGAGATGGCTTGTCGGACGTAGCAGCAGTAACTAATGGGGGTGGGTTTTTGAAAAGGGTCAATTGCTTGAATTTTTGTATTCGTCAAATAAAACGACAGCAACATGCAAGTAAGTAAATGATGACAGAATTTTAAATTCTGCATTTACTAAGCACAAAAATTTTTTTTTGCTTGTGTGTATGGATTATGGCGAGAGTGAGAGGAAGATAACTTAACTGTTTTAACTTAAAGATCTAAAGGTTGTGTGATTGACGTGTGTCGCTGGATTCAGCTGTACAGATGACAGTAGCTTCCACACACATCCCTGTCAGCCCTATAAATAACCACAAACAGCCCGAGTCTCTTGCCTCAGAGAAATTAGCCTTTTTCCAACTTGCATGTAAAATGTCAGTGTTCAAATAGAAGTTTGCTGGTCTGTTAAATGTTTTTTGGAGGGGTTTTCTCACATTTTGAGGGGTTTTCTGACTAGGCTGAAAGACCGTCTAAGACCAGCCAACTAACTTGATTTAAGTTGAATTCTTTGTGGTTAAACTGTACCTTCATTGTACTTGTTTATTATTGTTGTGGTTATTGTCAACAATAGTGTGTCACAGAGGTCATTTTCCTGTCCTGTCTGCCACTATACTGAGCTGAGCTGCACGAACAAATGCAGTGGTGCGCACTGTATAAAATTTCATATTACAGCGCAAATTAAACTACAAGCATGCAATGTCGTAGTTAGCCTATGTCGTCAGTTAAGAGATGATGTTACCAAAAAGACGATTAAGGTGAGCTGCCTTAAAACTGTGCATGCAAGTATTTGTTATAAATGAGTCACATTTAAAAACATGTCTCTGAAATGCAGTGCTTTTCAAAACTGTCCTGGAGCAAAACTGTCTCCCTCATCTGCGTAACACACCTGATTCAACTTGTCAGCTCATTAGGGACCTGAAGCATGCCAGAAAAGTTAAAGTGTTGTGAGAAAATACGATGCGTGTCAGATCCGCGTCACGTTCAGCAGCGAAAATAACCTACATAACCCAGCTGCTGTGATGTCTGTTAATCAAACAACAAAAGAAAAAGGAGGAAATCTATCACTTTTGTAGCTTTTAGGATAAAAAATATTTTAATATTAATATTTTAATATTTTCAAGTGAATGCTGAAAATACATTATTTAGGTAACACTTTACAATAATTAACTAATACGTTAATACACTTTAATACCATAACTAACATTAACTAATCGAACCTTATTGTAAATTGTTACAATTATTTGTTATTAAAGCATATATATGTTCACAAAAACACTGTTAAATTAACAGGATAGCAAGCAGGTGTGCATGATTTGGCGTGGCAGCCAATACAAATAATAACCGTTTCCTTACCTAAATCCTGCGTTTGAACCAGGCTCGGTTGCAGAATCACATCTGTGCTTCTGAAATGATCTTTTTGTGCTTTATCTATATAGTGCAGTAGTTAACTATCTCTGTGTCATACGTGGCCACTTGTCAAGCATGAAAAACACAAGTTTTATTTAAATTCAGAATATATTCTCGTATACAGCATGCAAAGAGTACTCCCTTTAAATTTATGAAAAAACTGTCACTCATTCATCACGATCTCACAAAGTTCCAAAAAAACAATGAGCGTGACTACACGATGAAACTTTTTTAATGTCTTCGTTAGAAAGAAGTTACGAGCATGATAGAACTCAGCACTGGACAAAAAACGGTGACTGGAGTGGTGAGTGCGTGAATTCCAACCTAAATACCTCTGATTGGCCATTGCGTTTTAGAAATCAACAAACATGTCTGTGATTGGCTACATTGCTCACCTCTGCGAAAACGCATTGTAAAATAATTTGAAGCTTTCCAAAGCAGAAGGGCAGATACACTGGATTGTTTGCCAAATCTATTTTGTTATGCTATTATTTCGAAGAAAACAGATCATAGACCAGGGATAATGGCAGCTTTTCCATCTAAAAGCAATCAGAAGCAACAGCAGACAGTTGTATGAATAAGACTATAATACACGCTAAACTCAAGACCGACCGTCCCCCTCGGTCCGAAGGGGGGGGCACAGGGATGTCTGTGGGGTGGCCAAGCCCGGGCCTGGATTGACAGCACTACATTTTACACATAATTTATTAACAGTTAGAAAGTAAGTTCTGGATTTAATTTAGTACATTGTATTTAGAAATTGTATAGTTCTCTTCTAAAAGCTGCCTACAGCTCACTAATGATCAATAAATCTAGTAAGTGATTGATTTGGAAAGTATAGGCAGCAACATAACACAATACTCAGCATAATAATACAAAATAGTGTAAAATAATAAAAAACTGAATTACACCAAACAATTTTTCAGAATTGAATGAAATATAACTTCAATTTCTCTTTTGTCATCAGCCATATTGGATTTTTTTTTCCTCCCGTGAACTTAGCGAAGTGCATTCTGGGATTTCACTGATGACGCCTTATAATGCAGCATCTGTAGGCACCTCACTAGGTTTTGAAATTGAGTCTAAATTACCCTTCAATACTTCTCACGCAGCACTGTTCTGTATGTATATCTCCATCCATCCATCTTTTCCTCTGGTTCTGAAGATTGTAATTCCCTGATATGATGAAACATTTATGAGCATAAATTGAAAAAGGGGTCATTTAGTGTGGCTGTATTTTCCAAACTCCATCAGCACATTATGAATTTCAAAATGCATGTCAGGTCATGCATTCAGATGATTTATAAAGAGCGCAATAGCACTGTTTATGCTGAAGGGAGTCCATAAATACTCACAGTTAACTGCCTGCACACTGCCCTCCTCCCACAGAGAGCACTGCATGGTTTGAGGTTCCTCCCTGAGTATTACCTCTCTCATCTGCATAGAAATGTCATTAATTTTAATGGACTTGCCAATTACCTGGCTCTGTTGCCCAATTTCATTTTGTCTAAAGCTTCTTTTATTGTATGTGTGTAGATGGGGAGATGGAAAGCGAGGGTCTGCCTCTGAGCTAGCCGGACTCTTCTAGCTTCCATTGCTTCTATTACTAACTGCATGTGTGTGCACTTGTGTAAATAGCTGTCCACTTGAAAAAGTAGTTGAATCACAGTGATTGATTTCATCTGAGTGGGTTTTCTAAAGATTGGAAACAAAGTGTAGCCTTGCCACATTTCAGTGTGCCAGGAGGAGAAGCAAAAAAGAAAATACAGTATACTAATATTGCACTCATAATGCAAGATGGTTGCGTAATATGACTCACAAGCTGAGGTATGCTGCTTGTGTGTCACAATAAGCACAGAGACCTTAAATAAGATGGAAAGATTTTGGTTTAGTACACTAAAACCACAAATCGGCATCATTGCTATAAAATATTCCTTTTATAGTTTTATACATTCATATGTATATGTATGGATGTATAAAACTATATAAAAAGGAAGAAAGGTTTAGCAGAAGAGCAAAGTTATTCTTCTTTTCCACATTGAAAGCATGCTGCTTTCTGAAGCTGATACATGAGTGTCCTACAGTCTTTTTCTGCCTATGCCTAGAAATGTGACCCGGCTGTACGAGCCAAGAGCAAAAGTGCAGAGCTTTCACCATGAAAAAGGGTTTCACCTCACTCCCTGTCCCGCTGTCTCTGTTTCTCTCTCAGTCCATCTCTCACTTTTCACTTATATAGTACAGCAGTCTATTCCTGCCCATACCACAGTACACAAAATCTCCAGTCAGCAATAAGCATGAACATGCATACTAAAACACATGCTGGATCACTGTGGTAAAGTCCATATATTTTCTGAACTGACAGTGGCTAACTTCTTAAAAATACAGTGTGAAGTATTTCTTCAAAATAAGCAGTTCAAGGTTTAACTAACAAACCTAGCTGCTACAAATGCTAGTGTTAGCATGCATGCTAAAACGATTTATTACTCCAGGCTTGTTTATGCTAGCTAATTTGGTGCTTTACTAGTTTAAACTAATTAGTGAATGTAGCCTCAAATGTTTTTGGGCTCAAAAAGCATCTTTCTCTCGTGACTGATATTCAAAAGTAGGTCTGTACTCAGACAAAATACATTTTTTTCTATATAAACCAAAAATACTTTGTTTTTTAGAAGGGCTTACATTCTGCTGTCTTTCACATAACAGTTCTAGATAGTTACTAGCAGGGCTGAATTAATGCACACTCTTACCTGGGCTTAAGCCCAGATCCGGGCTGAGGAAAGGCCCAGTGTTGTTGCAGATATGTATGACACATTAAAATTGATCACCAGAATTTACAATGTGTTGCTGTTTTCGGTGCTTTGAGTGTGTGGATTTGAGAAGGTGGGGATTGACCGCATTATTGTCACAGCTCCTGACAATCGGTGTGAGGAGAGAGCTGCCGACACGGTGACACAGCCAGATACAATTAATGAGATTTAATGTGTGTATACAGCTACACACATAGTGGATATTCAGCATGTATCTGGCCATTAAAATAAATTATTATAGACTTCCTTGTCTTGTACCTAGAGTATTCATGCTAACACTGAAAACTGAAAAGGTTCTCTCCATGAGCAGGTCATCATGTATAATGCAGTTGTAAGTTGACAGTAGTTAGTCTTTCCTAGCTTGCTAATACCATCCTACTAATGTTTATTTTATATCGTCTGGCCTAATGGCCTCATCCTTCTGAGCAATTCACATGGGGAACAGTGTTTCTTTATTCTTTTTTTTTTTTTTTTAACTGGTAGAGAAAAAGCAATGTCATGGGTTCAGTTCATAAGGAATGCATGGACTGATAAAAATGTATGTACACTAACGTTCGGAAGTTTGGGATTTGAGATTCAGTATGATTTTTAAATGTTTTTGAAAGAAATCTTTTGTGCTTACCTAGTGGTATTAATAATATTGTAAAATATTATTACAATCTAAATTAAATGTTTTCAGATTTCATATATTTTGGAAAATTTTCAGCAACTGAATTTGAAGCTGAATTTTCACATAATCCTTAAGAAATCACTCTAATATGCTGATTTGGTGCTCATGAAACATTTGTTATTTACTCTTATTATTATCAATTTTACAAGCAGTTGTGCTGTTTAATATTTTTGGAAACTGTGATATTTTTACGAGTATTTGAATTCAAAATAATTCAAGTATTTTTTTTATGTTTAACTCAGTCTTGTTTTCCAATAAAAACATCAAGACACTATAATGTCAGAATGCTTTTTTGCAGGGTTAACTATTAAACTATTAACCTATTTAACCCTTTAAACTGAAATACCAATACTTGCAGTAACTTGAACCACTAATTCACCACAACACACAAACACCAGCCACTAGTACTTGTACTCACTGGCAAAGGTCAACACACTTTCATAAGACGTGTGTGAACTCCTTTCCATTAACTGGACATTGATTTTTTCCTAGAATGAGATCCTATTTTCTCAGCCTTTCCAATGAAAGTAAACTTCTCAATGTCTGTAAATATTTTCCTTCTACTTCTATAGAACACACATAATGTTAAGTTAAATGTTCAGGCTACTGTATGAGCCCTTGAAAGAGACCTGTAGATTGGATAACAGCTCTGCAGGGACCTGACCACTGCAAGCCCTCATGTTCCCTCTTTCTGAGGTAGCAATCAATGGTTTCTACCTTACGCCTTGAGCCAGCAGGTAGATAAACAGGGGTTCTAGGTAGAGAGCAGGCTGGCTGTGGCCCTCTCAGCATGAATTCCTAATATCTTACATAATCTCTCCATGTTGCCGGACAGCACAGAGGCTAGTATTGGTATAGATGGCACTGGGTTTCATTAGGAACACAGGGCTTTTGTTGGCACACTTGAACGTCTTCCAGGGAACGGGAGAGATCAAGGGCTAAATATGAGATGAATAATATATATAATTTTCACTGAGATTAAATAAACTATTATTGTAAAATATGGGCCAGCAGCCAAATATTGGGGTTGACAAAACATCCTAAACAAAGACACTGACTGTCTTGTACGGTCTTTGTCTCTTACAGAGGCCTCTGTTAGGATAACAACAAAGCAGTACGTAAGCATGCTGTGTATACATGACTGCATTGAGTTTAGATTTCATTACTGCTTTACACTGGTTCTACATGGTTCATAATTTCATTAAGAGAAGGCAGCTAATTTTTCCTTTCAGATCTCAAGATTAATACACTAGTTAGCTTATTCTTGAGGGAAATGGACAAAAAGAAAATCCGAAGGACACTGTGGAAGTGAAAAATACTCTGCTGATAAAAAAAAGAAAAAAATGTCCAAATGATTCATCTAGCAGCAAATACCAAACTATTAGAAAATGAGAAGTTATTTTAAACCGTAGGAGGTGTATGCATTGCTTTGTGAGCTGCAGTTTATGAAAAGGAGTAATTCAACACTCATTTTAGTTTCATTTATGCATTTGGCAGACAGCTTTATCCAAAGCGAGCTACTTTGCATTCAAGGTAAACATTTTATACGTTTATGCATTTCTTTGGAATCAAATCCATGAACTTAGCATTGTTAGTGTTATGCTCTGCTTTTTGAGTTGTTTGACGTGAACATGTACATATTGATATATACAGGAGTAGTCCATGTCAGATCAGGCTGTTGCTAAGGCTGATTTAAAAATGATAGATTCTAATATTTTCAAAATTTTTTGCCCCCTTGAATTATTCATTATTTCTAGGTCAAGGGGTATGATATTTCAAGCATTATGATTGCAATCCACATACAAATTAATAGATGCATATACAAACTTGTTCACCTATCACGTCAGTGGAAAAATTTCAGTGAACCTATTTCATTGTGTACCCATTGATAAGCAGTTATTGAAAGTTTAACACCACCCGCATTGCTTTTCTATGAACTAAAATGCATTTATTTCATACTAAATTCCTTTCCACTGCCTATTCCGCATATCTTAAATTCAATGTTTCTCCTCTTCATTGCAGTAGCAGAAAGCCTAAATCAATTGCTCACTTGTGCGCTAATGAGAGATCAATAAACACTGTAGCTCTCCACTTCCACGAGTGTGTTCAGCTATTTTCTTTAAAAAACCGTCTCATCAGCTTCATTTCTACACCACATGTAGCACATCGAAATTACTGCGTACCAAAGTCTGCATGACAACAAATAGATTATGGAATTATCAACCGCACATGGCGATCAAAGGGGGGCTAAATTGCTGTCTGTTTAGGACACAGCTTAGCAGGATTAGAATTTTTCATTAAACCATAAAACAAGCAGACAACCATTAATTATGATTGAGCATTCAAGATCAGTCATTGGCCAGGTCGCAAAGAGCTAAGGAGATTTAATTTAGTACCAGG
This sequence comes from Sinocyclocheilus grahami, assembly GCF_001515645.1. Classification (NCBI taxonomy): domain Eukaryota; kingdom Metazoa; phylum Chordata; class Actinopteri; order Cypriniformes; family Cyprinidae; genus Sinocyclocheilus; species Sinocyclocheilus grahami. The sequence continues at coordinate 552,792 of NW_015505907.1, forward strand.
CTTCTGAGAACTGTTTTCTAACTGTTACACAACCCCTGGCTCCCCAGCAAGAGAGCAAAAAACAGCCGTCTGATGCCAGCCGCGATCGCCAGGGTCTTTATCTCTTGAGAAATGAAAGGAAAAGAAATTAAATTCCACTTAAATGTCAAGGCAAGCAATTAGATATGTATTCCACAGATTGCAAATTAAATTACTGCAAAGGGCCAAAGCCTTGTACCACCACATCAGCCTGAAACTACGACGAAAGCCCACAAAGCGTGAAGCGTGAACAGCCAGCAGTGCTTGTTCTGTGTCACATTACCAATGCAAATGCAGCGGAGCTACAGCATTATTCATTATTTACACAACGCATTGACGGATGGTCTGATTGATGGATGGTATGATTTCTCAACATTGGGCCCTGAGGAACATTTACAGTTGGAGACCCCATTTAAAGCAGATGTAGAGCTATATTTAGGGAGAGGTCGGTCAAGGTCAACACAAGGTCTTCTGTGGGTCAGGGCGGGACGTTTTAGAATGCACTTCATTGTTTTGACTCTTCAAGCTTAACAAACTGCATAGAAAAGATGCAACTGGAGTAGAAAGTACTCCGAAAACAAACTTGAAGGGACAGTTTACCCAAAAACAAGAATTCTGTAATCATTTATGGTGTAAGTCCAAACCTGACTTTCTTCAGTGGAAAAACATTTTTTCTCTACATTCAGTGAAAGTCATAAAGGTTTGGAACGACACAAGCGTGAGTCAATGATGACAGAACTTTTTCCTTTTGGGGTAAACTAACCTTTAAACCTTGTTCGTAACTTTCCTTGAACTCAAAGTAACTTCTGTAATCCAATTAAGTTAAGCAATTATGGCTCTTATGAGATATAGATCTTATGAGATTTTATTATTTGTTAAGTACTGTAACTGTCAAAGTGCCCCAAATATTTTGCTTGAAGTTCTAAGTTTTTAGATTTATAAACATCTTTAAAAGCACATAACATTTGAAGTCCTTCACAGAAAACTTTCTCTTTAAACCCATAAATCAGACTGCTTGCAGCTGTTATTTTACTGATATAAGTTTATTATGCCTAGTAATCAAAAAATCATTAGAAAGTGACAAAAGGGAAATAATATTCCTTCATTTCTGCTTTCATCACAACCCTTGCTCAAAAACTGACAGAATGACAAACCATATAAAGAGTTTCCTTGGTAAATCTGGAAAAAAAATGTTTTATGTAACTGTGGGTTTGAATTGCACCAGGAGAAAAAAATATGCTTTTTAAACATTCACAAACCTCTTTTTGTTCTGTAATTCACAGAATATGAAACTGCCAACAAGTGGCCTACACCAGAACCTCTCTGAACATTTAGATACTGACCACCTCATGTCAACTATAGAGCAGCTGGTTTGGTCAAAGCCAAAAACATAAGAGTTACTGTGGACTGCAAGACACACCCCAGGAAGGGAGGAGAAAAAGAGAAATCCGACTGTCAAAACCTTCTTAAGGGATAATCCAGGCTGGCTGGCCACGGCCAACAGGGATAAACTATAATTTCCTGCTCAGAATATGAGCATGTGGTTCCATGAAGAGTGTTTATTTTTTTAACTGATTAACCAAAAAATGTTTTTTACTTTTTTTTAAATGTGTATTTATGACTAATTAGACACACTGGGGATTGTTGGTCTCTACTGAAATGCAAGTTCTGAGGGATCTGAAGCAGTAAGCAGATTGAAAAGTGAGGATATGCACCAACTCAGAGCATCAGTGGAAAAATTTAATTGGATCTGCACTATTAGGAAATGACAGTTTTAGTCTGCAGAAATAATGAAAGAACACAAATGTGTATTTCAAGAAAAGTGAATGATTGAAAGAAGGGAACGAGGAAGAGAAAGAAAGAGAACAATAGCTTATTCTCTCTTTGTTAGCTTGTGGTGTCAAAAGACATATATCAGCAGCAGGATGGATTTCAGTACAGACTCAGTGTTTCCCCTGTCATTATATTATAAGGTCAAGTTAATTTTATTTAATTTTATTTTCTCTATAGCGCCAGATCACAACAGAAGTCATTTAAAGTTACCTTTCCTATGGAACAGGTCTATACCTTGTTCTTTTATTAAACAAACTAAATAGCCTTGTTATTTATCTTATTTACACGACGGCATATCATTTCTGTCTCTAAGTTTCTACGAGGGCATTTCTGCCCTCTGCATCGGTCGCCGTGATTTTGCCAAGACAGACATGTTCCTGGATCAACATTTTTTGTTGATCCTGGATCAAGATTACTGTCCAAAAATATAGACTAACCCAATCCCTACCCCTAACCCTAACCCCACCCATAATGTATTCCTAAAATCAGTGTGAAATGATAACTGATTAACACGGGTGTAGAAGCACCTAACCCTGATCATAAGCCTAAAACAGGTATTTCCTGAAAAGTTATCCCTCAATTCTGATTGGTTAATTGGAATGTTGTTCCAGGATCAACAAGGATGTTGATCCAGGAACATGTTGTAGGCTTGAAGAAATCACGGTCACCTTCACTCATTTGACAACTCCACAAAGCACTACATGCGCGTCGATATGAGCATTCGTTTAAGTGGCATACACACTGGGAAATTTGACTGCATATCACATTTTTGAAATGATCGATAGTAGCTGATCAATCTCAGGGGTTGGGCTGGGTCCGCTAGGCTTACTTGTCTCCATGCTCGTGCTGGGTCTGGTTCCATTGCTCGTCTCTGTGCTCATGCTAGAGCTGGTTCACTTATGTCAGTGCTCGTGCTGGGGCTGGTGGTGTTTGGATGCCGATTTTGGAAAGTTTTTGCTAGGATGGGCATTTAAAAAAATCTGAAATTTGCTTTTGCGCCATTATCTCCTTGTATTAAAGTTAATCTTGTTCACATTCTGTATAGTTCATGTCTGATACCACGCGCCAGCATCACGTGTTCATGAGGATTAGGCTAATCATCCCATATAGAAAACATCACAAGTAAAATTAATCATGTTTATAAAGATAAACATGGGTTTATTATAGCCCACTTACAATTTACATTTCAGAGATCATTACAAATAAATTATTAAATGCTAAAACGGAATAAATTTAAATGAACAAACTTGGTGTTGCATTTGCAACCATGTGAAAACAGGGGGTGCTGCAGCCCCCTCAGCACCCCTACTTCCCGCGTCCCTGTGGAAAGTGAAATTATCACTAACATTGATCTATAGCGAGTTTAAGCACTCTCAAAAAAACAAAACTGTTATAATCACTGAAGCTGTATACACTGTTAAATGAACTTACATTGTACGAACATCTGCGCTTTGTTGTTTATGATGAGAGAATTCGCAAGAGTCTGGAATTCAGTCAGCAAACGCCGCGCACTCAACAAAACTGATGAGTTTGAACGATGACTCATCTGAACGCTGAAGGCTGATTGGCCATTGCATTCCTAAACTCAACATATATGTGTGTGATTGGTTAAAACGTGCAACACTGTAAAAACGCCTCAAATGAAATATGGTGCAACATAAGCAGATCTGCCATTTTTGCCCCAAGTCCCCATGGCCAGCCTTACAGACGCTCCGCCTATGCTTCTAAGACAACCGCACACTAATCGAAGTGGGTATTTTTATGTTTAAAGTGGCTTATGTATGGAGCCCCACACATGACATGCAGGAAAAAAATAGTAAAGCGTGCATACAATATAATTCGTTCCCTTATTTTACTAAATCGTGCACACAACTTACTAACTCGTTCCCTCCTTTTAAGTAAATTGTGCGCACGATATAATAATTTGTTTGTTGATTTTATTCAACTAAATCCTAGCCACGATTTAGTAATATCGTGCGGACAATTTAGTAAAACGAGAAAACTAATTTGTCATGTGCGGGGCTCCATATCATTTAAGCAGGGCTTAAAAACGAGAAAAAAAATCTGTTCACTCCGAGCAGAATCTGCATTTTACCGGTTTCTGTTCATGCGTTTCTCTGTATTATTACCGTTCTGAAACCGGTTGAGTAGAAAGAATGGTTAGCGTTATTTTTTTAAACTTTGTCTTTGCCAATACTACGACTAATAATAATAATTATTCATAATAATAAAGTACACAGCGTTTTCTTTCGGCTATTCAAAAGAAAAAAAATCGTGTAGACTAAATTGCGCTTATAGCCAGCATCATCTTTTCTAGATTTTGGCCAAATGTTTTAAACGGGGGAAAAAACAGTAAACGCTTTCCTGTTTGTTGCTGCCGTGTGGTTTGAGTTTGAGCTCCGTCAAGACATCTACCAATGTCCTAATAACTTCGATTGTTTTCGGTTAAACCACTTTTCTTTTTTTCACACTCTTGCCACAGTGACATCACATCTAA
>NW_015505908.1:0-1187 GCF_001515645.1 Sinocyclocheilus grahami
CACGCCCCTTACTGCTGATTGGCTACAAGTTTGTTTTGGTATTCGACCCGAATCAGTTTTCTAAAGCGTTTTTGAAAAATCACTTACCCTGCCTTTAAAAGAGCACAAAGCTTCGGGTTTGTAGTGTTTGTAGGAAAGTAGATTGTATGTTCTTACATTTTGTATTTATTGTTATTTTAGTTGAATTTATGTTCTTAAAAAAGGCGCCCCATAATGTGACATCATGTATTGTTCGTTGTAGTGTCTGAAGAAATTTTGCATGCGAACGTCTAGTGTGACCACGGCTTCAAATTCTCATGAAATCTTTGCATTTTTAATTTTAATTTTCCGTGGGGAAAAATATCTAGTATTTTGCAGAATTTTAAAAATATGGTAAAATATATTAAACGGGTGAAAGCATTACAGTATTATAGAAAATAGTATATTTTAATTATTTAAGAAACAAATATGCTAGGGGCGAGGTATCTGTGGAACTTTGTAAATGATGGGGGTCTGCAGAAGTGTGCAGAAATCTGCAGTGCTTGAAGATTTTATAAGCTAAAATATGACTCTAAGAAATAATTATTGATAGAAAACAAGGCCAAATCCATCTGGATCACAATGCTATCCTCATGTTAGGTGCTGTGGATGAGTATATTTTCATATGAAATTATCTGAAAATTATTGCATTGCATAAATTCTCACAGATGCAATCTGCATCTCTGTTTTACTTCACTGTGTGATAAAATAACTGTTGCATATGTGGAGGGCTCCACATGGAGGCTAGCTTGGTTGAATTGAACAGTGCCTTTGGCAAGAGATGACAGAATCTGTAATTATTCTCAGTAGAATGTGCATAACTGCATTAGTCTATGTTGATGTGCCCATTAGCTATTTTTTTCCACAATGTATGGCCTTCAAAGCAAATCAGTAAAATATGGTAGAGGATTTGTGTTTTGGTATGCAAACACAGGGAATTAAATAAAGTCTCACTGGAGGACTACCACAAGCTGCAAATGCTCCAAAATGGCAGAACATAAAGACGCAGGGAGAGATTACAACACAAATGTCTTCATTTAACTAATGACAGTCTGTTTGAAATTACGTAATTGAATTAATTCAGTATCTGTTTTCAAGCGGTCTTTTGTTTGTATCTGGTAGAGAACTATTGGAAATAGACTTTATGCCCACAAAGGCATGGGGGTGGC
>NW_015505908.1:8842-9745 GCF_001515645.1 Sinocyclocheilus grahami
AAGCCATAGCTATACCTTAGATGCGTTTTTATAGGCTTCTTCACCCTTTAAATTGGAAGGCTATGACTACACAACTAAATCTGTTTACACTGGTTGGCGCCGGTTGCTGCTCATTCCCGTATTGTTGCTGTGTATTGTATGCTGTGTCTCTAGGGACAGTGAGAGATGCTGAAATGCCTCCCTGACATTTACTGAAGGATCATATTCTGGGAGGATATGCTCTGCTTTTGTCAAACGAGGTTAAAACCCATTGACATTTTGCAGGCCGCTGGATACCATCTGTGGCAGTGGTCTCTCGCTGGTCTCTCTCTCTCTCTTTCCACTCTGGGTTATAAACACAGTGACATTTGCCCGGCATGTCAAACACTTGCCTTTTGCCCCTTAACTTGTGTCCATTTCAAACATCTCTGGTATATGAAGTAAAATCAGTCTAATCTTTCTTATTTCACAGTGTTTGCTTGAGAGACTTTGTTTTTTTCACTGCCACAATCATGAAGATGTAATTGGGAGCAAGTTAGATGGAGATCTCTCTTCCCAGAAGTATCTGGCTCAAACAAAGCTGAGAGTGCAATATTTCATCTTTTCCTGTCAGGTCAGTAATTTCTGAACACGTAAATCTATCCACAGACTTGTAAAACAGGCTTTCTTTCTTAGTTGAATCTAAACGCCTCAAACAGCATGAATCATTCAAGCCTGAATGAATCATCCTCAAGTGAATATAATCAGTAAACATTAGTCTAACACAGTCTTATTCCCAACCAGCAGTACATCTGTCCCAGGGGGTACTTGAAAAGGGTTTCTAAACAGACCCTTCAATATTTTATATTTATGCCCCTATATATTAATTAATGGAGGACCCAGGAGGTGCAGGAGGTAGAGGGTGGGGAAAAGTACATACTATAT
>NW_015505908.1:10314-11134 GCF_001515645.1 Sinocyclocheilus grahami
TATACAGTAATGTATAAGTAAACTGATTTTTCCTTCTGGCTTTGCAATATTGTCAGAGGTCAGTGTTGCCCTTATGAGTGCTGTTCTTGGCTGTTCTGAAAAGTGCTGTTTACAGTGTTCTCTGAAATACGATGCCATCTCAGCATGTGGCTGCAACATCCCTGGCCTTGTGTGTGTATGTATGTATGTGTGTGTGTTAACTGATACCCTCCTAGATTCAGCTATTACACCCCAAACAACAAGGCTTCAACATAACCAACAAAGGGCTAGACAGAGAATGTAAAAATTCTTCGGCTCGGTTTTTCTGAAGATGCTAAAAGTATATGAGAGCCCCACTGCAGCAGTCTCAGACAGACTGATGTCCTTACATAAGGAGAAAGACGTTTGCAGCTGAGGCATTTAACATCTGCTGATAGAGAGAGGTAGTCTGATATGTCTGACATGCTGATCCATTACCACAGGTCATGACATCCTTTGACCAATTGCTTCCCATCTTTCTGCATTTTCTCAGGCATTTTAGCTGCCATGGCGTGAGCTCCTGACATTCATAAAACAAAGTAAATGATAATAATAAAATACCCCTTTTCCTCAAGTTAAGGAGTGCAACATTTTGATTCTTGGAGCAAAGGTCTGTCTAATATGTGCTGCCATGAGGCAGGCTGATAGATGAACAGATGGGAGCAGTTATTTATAGACCCCATTATCACAGTCCATCAAATACTCATTTATAGCACATGCAATAAGATAATGCAAAAATACCCCCATCTCTGACCTTAAGCCATAGCTATACCTTAGATGCGTTTTTATAGGCTTCTTCACC
>NW_015505908.1:12599-13191 GCF_001515645.1 Sinocyclocheilus grahami
TTATTACATAAATAAAACAATATGTTTAAAGTTTTATACATTTGTGTAGATGAAACCCACTTGAGAAAACTACTGTTCAAAAGTTTGGGGTCAGTAAGGGACATCAATAATATTAGTGATAATGCTCATTTCAAGTTTGGTTTTGCTGAAGTGATGCCTTACTAATGGGGCTGTATAAAAAAGTTGCAAAGAACTGATCTTGCACATTCAGCTATCCCACACATGCAGTATTTGTTTGGAACATTTTAGCCAAGATGGTAAAAGCTTGTCTAATATTTCCACCAATTAAAAGTGAACAAGTCTTATGGATTGCTGGTTACTTGTTCCAGTCCTAAACAGTTGCTTGGGCATATGTATGTTTGATTTGATGCAAATGTTTTGCCCTGTGGTAAATTTAGCTGTACGCAGGATGCCTGGCATCCTGCAGATGTGTAAGCAGGATTAAACGGTGTTTGCAGAACTATGGGGCTGTTCCCTGCCCTGAGAATCCCGCAGAGTGAAAGAGAGAGGCCCATAGAAGAGCTTGGTTCTGTCACTCTAGTGTGGTGATGAATGGGAGCAGAGCACTGTTTAATTGATCTACAAGCTGTGC
>NW_015505908.1:13201-13607 GCF_001515645.1 Sinocyclocheilus grahami
GATAAGTGGAGGAGGATGGATGGATGGATAAATTAACCCTCTGTCATACAGATTATAAAAACAGTATTTGACATTTGACTTTTCTTGTATAATATCCTTTTAAGTATGATGTCTGGAGAATAGTGTCACTTAATTTCTATTGAAATAAATACATAAATAATCTGACTAATCTGAATCTGATTAATGTCATTCTATTAGATTATTCAAAGTCAATTATTTATTTGCAGTAAAATTGATTGACTTTCTATTGTTTACTGATGTCAGAAAGAATACTAAAAAATATGTATTAAAATCTAGAATAATTTTGAACTCTTTTATTACTTTTTTACTTTTATGTTGTGATACTTAAATATGATGCTTAATAATAGATAATATATGCATTTTTGTATGGTGTTCCAAGTAAGAA
>NW_015505908.1:17649-18256 GCF_001515645.1 Sinocyclocheilus grahami
GGTACGTCTTGTTTCCCAGTAAAAATATCTAATCATGGTTAAAACAAGATAAGCTTGAGAAGCAAGATAATAAGACTTATTTTCAGTGAATATCTGAATCTTGATTTTGTTTTTGGCGATTTTCTGACAAAAGATTAGATTGCGATTTAAATGTGATTGCTGTGCTTATTTGTAGGACTGGCCAATGGGTAAAGATCTTGTGATTACACATCAATATGGATATAAATACTACTAATACTACTAATATTACTACTAAATAAAAATGACTCAAAAACAAAACAATAAATATTACTATATGTCTTTGTAACAAAAATCACATATTTAAGAAAAATTATATAATAATAATTTTATTGTACACTTATGACTGTAAAATTACAACAGCAATATATATATATGTATATGGATGTAAATAAATGTCTGTCTGTGGCCAATTATCATTCCTAGCAAAATCACGCGTAAAGATAGCAGCTCTACAAAGAAAATGGTTGAATTTTCAGTTAATAGTGAGCTAAAGATTCCCAGGACATTCCTGAGCATCTGGATTTTGAAATTAGTTGTGATATTCTTGAGAAAAGTGCATGCAATCGAGGGGTTTTTAGAGGCCTGA
>NW_015505908.1:19692-20738 GCF_001515645.1 Sinocyclocheilus grahami
AAAAAAAAAAGTTTGAAGGTATAGATATTAATACTTTTTTTCAGCAAGGATTCATTAAAAGTGACAGTAAAGACGTATAATATTAAAATCGAACATTTCTAGTTTCCAAAAAAATATTAAGCAGCACAACTGTTTTCAACATTGGTAATAAAAGTAAATGTTTATTCAGCACCAAGTCCACATATTAGAATTATTTCTGAATGAAACAATGTGACACTGAAGTAATGGCTGCTGAAAATTCAGCTTTTCACTAACAAACTTTTGAACAGTAGTGTATTTATATTAATTTTGCATTACTCAACTCACTAGCTTTGTGACAAGCCAATCAATGTTTACACCATTCACAATCATCTAATTAACAGCATTCTGGAAATATTAATTTGTATCTTGTTTGGGAATAGGCATCTCTGGATGCGCAATACTGTGTTGCATTATCATTTGATTGGTAACTATGCTGTTTTATATAATCGTTTGCCTTTCTCCAGTGATCTGTCATCAGTGTTGTGGGCTGAGATTGATGATATTCTGCAGGCTCTGTGAAGCCCATTGTGCGATCATTAGGATATCACTTGCCGCATGTCGTCATGCTACATTTGCCAAATTACACTGATGTCTTAATGAGAGAAATGGGGGGCTGAGTCCTTAGTAAGCTCAGCTATAGAAACCCTGCAGTTACGACATGGCATGTGCTGTAATGTATAATTTCACCCTTTGTTCTCCTCAGTTTTTTGCTCTGTCTCTTTCAGTTTCTCTCTCTCGCACATATTCTCCATTTCTCTCTAATTTTTTTCCCTCCTCGCGTGCACTCGCACACACAGACATGCCATTTGACTCCTACATCACATAACGGACAGCTTGTGCAAGGCCCTCAATTCGGCCAGAGAGCCTGAGCAATTACTCACTTAAAGAGCCAGGCCTTCACTCAGCCCCACAGCTACACAGCCAGACCTGTTATCACTCGCTTTGTGCTGTCTGTGGAAACTTCTTTGGCTCAATTGTCATGATTTTTCATACGTCTGCTCTAAAAGGCTGTGAACTGAGAGGAA
>NW_015505908.1:20748-53619 GCF_001515645.1 Sinocyclocheilus grahami
CTATTAACTTCATATATGCCTTTTCACATAATGTTGACTCTTAAAGGGACACTTTACCCATAAATTAAAATTCTGTCATCTTTTCGTCATGTCATCTCAAACATGTATGTCTTTCGTCGAAATTTTGAAGATTATTGTAATCGCTATTTTACATGCAATGGCAGTGACTGTGGACTGTGATTAGTGATATACGGAGAGATGGATCCTCTGTCACTAAAACAGCTCCAAAACAAGGGTTGCAAATCAAAACAGTGTTGTGAAAATAGTCTTTTGTTTAACAGTACAGATAGTGTTTGGACCCACAGTATTTCACCTGTACTGTTGTATTTTATCTTTGCTTTTACCCCCAGGGTATATCTTCTTTGATTTCCCTCTGTAGTGTAGACAGTAACTGAGCACCTTTGTTTTTGTGGAAGCATTAAACTTGTTAGTGGGCAGGGAGGCATGGAAAGATATATATACCCTACTAGCACGCTCTCTCTCTCTCTCTCTCTCTCTCTTCTTTGTTCTATAGTCATTCAGACACAAAGATGAGGCCGACCGGCTTGTTGGTCAATGCTTGCTTATAAAGCATGAGTTTTGAGATCAACACAAATCAAGGAGAGACAGAGGAAGAGAGTTTTTGGAGTTTTCTAGATATTAATATTTTAAGTTTGTCCTGCTGCCATTGGCATAATTTTGTTTCAGACTGTAGTTGATGCGGGTGCAGATGTGTATATTAATTAGATTATGTACAAATCATTACCAATCGAATTCCTAAATATAAATGGAGGTAGCAAACAGTCTGTGGAATTGCAAGTCGTTCAAATTTGAATGTAGATAAGTAGAATTAAAATGAATTGAAATGCAAAGAAATTCATATAACTGTAATTCTAAGTAGAAAAGGGATGTTTGTCTAGATTAATGTTTGCTTGACGAATTTTCGGAAAAAAAAAAGTTTGAAGGTATAGATAGAAAGAAAGAGCAAGAGCGAGATGAACTGCCCTGGGATGTAAATGATGACAGATTGGCTGTAAGAGTCTGCAGCATCCAACTGGAAGATGGCCACACTGGGAGATCTCACGCCGCTTCGAACTGCCCGTCAGTACGACACTCAAATAATTTATTTGAGTCAGATCTTTTCAGTAAATTGGTTGATCCAATTCACAATCGGTCTGAATGATTTGTTCACGGCTGTTAAAATGTTTGAATTCAACTCACTGTGAGTGGTTAACAAAGGCGAAGATTATAAGTGAATAACAACAAAAATTTAGCCTGTTCATAACTTAAAATGATCTTTTGACTTCAGAAAACTTGGAATAAAGGACCTAAGTACTTTTATGATACTTTGTGTTCTTGAAGTCAGCATGAAATTGACCCTTTGCAAAGACCTGCCCCCATTAGTTACTGTTGCTACGTCCGACAAGCCATGGGTCTCTCACGCCACACATCATGTTCTCATGCAGTGAAAAATACATCACGATGCAAACTGAGCAGGTTCTTTTGGTGTGAAACAAAGTTTCAGTGTCATTTCGTAAGAAATGTATTTAATTATGTGTTTATCTGTTATGTGGCTCTTTAATGTGTCGTTACAGCTCACTGTGGTTCCTCAGTTCAAGTGGCACGTGAACCAATCAGCTCTTCCTCTTCGCTAGAGCATGAAATAAACATGAATGAACATCAGAAGGCATCTTGTTTCATCCGCGGAAAGACCTCAATACACAACATTTTTCAAGTTCAAGTCTGCTGATGTTAATCTACTCTTCAGGCAGATTGGTCAGATTGCTTGTCAATCAAACTCCTGACGAACTCCTAAATATTTTCTGTCTAGTAATCATGAATGTATGTTTACTCTTTCTTTCTTTCTTTCTCTTTCTTTCTTTCTTTCTTTTTAACTTTGAGCTAATAATGTTTAATTAAAATATCAACTGGCAAAAACGTCAGGCGTCTCTCTGGTGATGAATGCCCGACTTCACCAATCATTTAGGCTGCTTAAGTTCTGCCCCTTTTTCACAATATACTGCAAGCTTGCTTTCAGGTCTGCCTTCAACCAATCAACAACAGATGAATAGAATCCCTGCCCTACATTTTTTTATTTATTTTTTTTCATAATCTGTTTCACTCGGATGTAGATCACAATATGCATAAAAAAATCTGTCGTAACAACATACAGGGGAGTACGGAAGTTCTAAGCGGCCATGCATTATAATTTTTTTCCTTCTTGTTTTCTCGTTATAACGACTTAATTTTCTCGAGATCTTGACATAAAGTTTTTTTTTTTACAATGATTGTTTGATCTACTGTTGCTACAGTAACGAACTCAACTTTGACACGCATCTGATGGACAGATAAACATGTGCTCTTACTGTAGCTATGTCGTGGATATTTCAGCAAATTTTGCTTCGCCTAGTAATAACGTCTACAATACAAAAATAAAGGCTGATCAGTCACTGTTGATATTTCCAGAGACCGTACGCTAAACATTTTGTTTGTGTAATTAACATGTTTAAGGTCAAAGCAACACCGCAAACACAGGCGGAGCGCCTTCAGGATGCAGAACTATTCTAAAATCTTTTAGAGCTGCTTGGATTCAACTCACTTTTAATTTTCCTTTTATTTGAAAGAAAATTATATATAATTTGTAATTTTTTGTAGTCATTATATGCTGTGACTGATATCATGTGCGTTACAAGCTTCTGTTTGAAAAGAACGTTCATGTGTAGGCCTATGTATATGTGTGTGTGTGTGTGTGTTTGTGTGGTTTCCACAAATAAATGTAGAAAGCACAAAAAATTACAACACTGTAGAACAACACTGAATTAAATTAGCCTATACACTTTACATATAAATCACATTTCTTATCAATATACATTTAATGATTAACGATAAAGATTAATAATAAGGAAAAGAGGCAAATTACAAATAGCCTACGTCGTTGAAGCCTGTCCTACTGTAGATAGACAGAACATCCCCGCTTTTAACAATTATGTACCTCAAAGAAGCACAAATAAAGATTTAGGTGCAAACAGAATACATCAACCTTGGTTTTATTAAGCAGTTATTTTGTGACACAGAACGCGTTGGTGAAACTCATGCATCTAGCAAGAACTTAATACACAAAATAGTCATATTGATTCAAGCATTTTACATTTATGAATGAATTAAACGTCAGTAATGAACAATACTGTACAAATTATAGCGATCACGAGGAAGGTCCTATTCTATCCCAAACGCGTACAGTAAAGTGGATATAGCCTACAACACCCCATCAGTTATATTCAGGTCAATAGTGCCACCTGTTGGCGCAGTTTTGTAACTTAGAAAACAACTTTTGTTATGTCGAGATCACGAGAAAATTAAGTCGTTATAATGAGAAACCAACTCCCGTTATGTCGAGATCACCAGAAAATGAAGTCGTTATAACGAGAAAACAACTCCCAATATGTTGAGATCACGAGAAAATTAAGTCGTTATAACGAGAAAACAACTCCCCTTATGTCGAGATCACGAGAAAATTAAGTCGTTATAACGAGAAAACAACTCCCATTATGTCGAGATCACGAGAAAATTAAGTCGTTATAACGAGAAAACAACTCCCGTTATGTCGAGATCACGAGAAAATTAAGTCATTATAACGAGAAAACAAGAAGGAAAAAAATAATAATGCATGGCCGCTTAGAACTTCCGTAGGGGAGTAAATGATGACAGAATTTTTATTTTTGGGTCTCTATCCCTCTACAGTACAACCCATTGCTTATAATTCTATTAGCTAGACTGTTTTGTGTAACACTGTACTTAAGGTGGGTCTGTAATTGAGAAGACCCCCACCGAGCATGCTCAGTGGAAACTTCTCTGTCATCAAATTCCTCTTTTAATGAACCCAATTATGCATTAAGCACTTGTGGATCTTGATTGGAGTGCAGGATTTCAAAGTGAGGTGCAAAAATAGCTTCAAAGACTCAAAAATAGCTTCAAAGAAAATATCATTAGAGCAGAAAATCAACACAAGCATGCAGTGACCAACATTTGGATGATGCACCTTTTAAAAACATCAGGAAGCTTTAGATAACATTAACCCATCTTTCTGATTCTTGTTTAAGTCAGTGTTGTACTCTGGGTAATCCCAAAATTAAGATCTCAGAGCATCAATTAGAGATGGCTACATGGAAGCACAGCCAATTGGGGTTTCATGTTGCTTTCTGATGAAGGTCTACAACTGACATATCAAAGAAAGAAAGTTCTGTGTGTGCTGTGCTGCATATTTCATAGATTTCCCTTTACAACTGTTTCCTTTATGCTTGTATCAGAGTGTTTGAAAATCAATGTATGCTTTTATGCATGTACTTAAGAGTTTTTTGATCACACCAAAGTCAGATAGATAGCCTCTGGTCTGAGCTTCTGTGCCTCAGTCTGCTTTCATGGGTGCTGGTATAAAGACAGATCCTGGCACCGCACCAGGTTTGATGTTGTTTTGCCGCCTACACTGCGACTCTCTCCTCTTTTGTGTCAGAGGGGGGAGTAGAGATTAAACAGAAAGCAGCAGTTGAGGGAATGTTGTTTTAGAAGTTTATTGATGAAAACATTAGAAATAAATACAGAAATGTATGAAGATCTTTCCCTTCACCCCCAACTCACAATCAGGGGCATCATGGACCTTTTAAATTATATTATATTATATTATATTATATTATATTATATTATATTATATTATATTATATTATATTATATTATATTATATTTAGGGCTGTCAGTTGAATAAAATTTGTAATCTAATTAATTACAGGGTGCTGCGATTAATTAATCTAATTAATTGTAAACTAAATTTGGTTGTGAAAATACCCCCAAAGGATAATTTAAAGCAATTCTTGTGTTAAATGTTTAGGCTACAACAGCCTAACATAAAGTATCGAACATAAAAGAAGATAATTTGAGAAACATTTCAGTAGTTTTTGTTCATGCAATGAAAGTTACTGGTGACCAAAACAGCTTAGTTACCAACATTCTTCAAAATAACTTATTTTATGTTCTACAAAAGAAAGTAAGGTTTGAAACATCATGATGGTAAGTAAATGATGACAGAAATTATTTATTTATTTATTTTTAGTGAAATATCCCTTTAATGTTTTTTATTTATTTATGTTTTTTAATAAATGAAACGATTCTCTAAAGAAGAAACTAAAACTACCAGCAGGGGGCTGTAAATGTCTTTATGAGTCGATTTGTTCAAACGGCTGATTCATTCAGGAATTCAGTAAACGACTTTCTTTGTGAATGGATTGTCCGGTGCTGAGTTCTATCATGCTCGTAACTTCATTAAAAAAAAGTTTAATTGTGTGGTCATATTCATTGGTTAAAACGAAACTTTGTGAGATCGTGATGAGTGATTGACAGTTTTTAATAAATTTAAAGGGAGCGCTCTTTCCAAACTGTATACGATAATATATTCAGAATTTAAATAAAACGTGTGTTTTTCATGCTTAGGGTTAGGTTAGGGTTAGGGTTAGCCATGTAGACACAGAGATAGCTAACTACTACACTATATATATATATATTATTGCTTAATGTACATAACACGACAGGGAACAACCAACAATGTAAAACACTTCCATTGAGACAAACACAGAGTTTACTAGGGATGTGCGGGTCCAGCTCCTACTAGTCGACACTGAAAACAATAGTCGATTACACGATAGAAAAAAACCCATGATTTTATCATTCAAATTACCATCATTTTAACATTGCATATAAAACGTTTTTAAATAACAAGTTAAAATAAAACGTTTGAAAAATAATACATTATTTTTAAAAGTTTATCTGGGCGGAAACTAAATTTTTACCTCAGACCTGACGTGCGTTTTCTTCGTGTCAGTTGCGGTGAGTTCAAAAATGACCATGCGAAAGACGAGCAAGGTGTGGGATTATTTTGAATTAGAAGGAAACTGAAAAATTTTGTGTAAACTGTGTAATGTCAAATTGTCTTACAATAACTCTACTGGAGCGATGCGTAATCATATTCAATACAGGCACGTAGGCGTTAGCTTAGAGGCTGGCCAAAGCCAGCAAATGTCAATCATGTCATTCACTACAACCCGCCGGTGCTGCGATCCCATTCGCGTCGTCTGTTCCTCTAACGAACACCCACTTCGGTGGTGGTGCGGGATGTCCAGGCGCTTTCTGAAACTCTATCGACTTGCTTTTCGTTATCTCTGCGTGCCTGCGACTTCAGTTCCTGCCGAGCTCGTTTTTTCAAATGCAGGAATTTTATTGTTAATCACCTCAGGTCCCATCTTTCACCAGACCACGTTGATAATGTCACTGAACAAATAACTCATGGTCTGAGTAAGTAAAATAGGCATTGTTGCATTGTATTTGTTGTATTGTTGCATATTAGACGATATAGCCTACATGAAGAAACCCAGCAATTGGGCTGTTTTGACACAGCAGTTGGATTAAATGTTTAACCCAACCTTCTGGATAGTAACCCAATCGCTGGGTCAAAACAACCCAATTGCTGGGTTTGTCCCTATTTTACCCAGCACTGGGTTGTATTTAACCCAGCATTTTTTAGAGTGTAAAGTAATAAATATTTTGACAAAGAGAAGCATAACTTTTCAGATTTTCTATTATGTTTTTTTAAGCATTTGAAGCTCTGAAACATTTTAGCAAACTCACATAAAAATATATTGAAGGAGGGCTTACATTTTTTCCATTTACAAATATGGATATGATATTTACCCATCAACAAAACAAAATTTACAACATCAGAGAAGGATGAATTTAAATCACACTTAAAAAAGAGGACATCTTGTTGGGTTATAGGAGGAATTGTCTCCATTTTTACTGACAACCAGCTATGTAAATCGAACCAAAACTTAGAAGTAGCCTCACAACTACTACACTATATAGAAAAAGATAATAGCCTAATTTCAGAAGCACAATGTGATTCTGCAACCAAGCCTGGTCCAAATGCAGGATTTAGGTAAAGAAACAGTTATTGATTATTTGTGTTGGCTGCCATGCCAAATCATACACCTGCTTGCTTTTCTGTTTAATTTAAGTGTTTTTGAGAACGTAAATGCTTTAATAACAAATAATTGTAACATTTTACAATAAGGTTCCATTAGTTAATGTATTAAAGTGTTAGTGTTATTGTAAAGTGTTACTCAAATAATGTATTTTGAGCATTTACTTGAAACTAAGTGCAATCAACTGCGTTTATGGAGTTGTTGCTCTGCATCATATTTTGTCAATAGTCAAATGTATGAAATGTAAGATGATGTTTGGGGGCAGGGCCAGTTGTTGTTAAATATTTTGATCGAGTACATTTTTCATAACTAATTAATTAAGTTAACGCGTTAAACTGACAGCCCTAATTATATTATATTATACTATATTATATTATATTATATTATATCATATTATTCACATTCTGACCTTTTTATATACACTATAATTCAAAAATCATTCATATTTGTTTGTTTATTATTTATTTATTTTACAAAGAAGAAGAAATTAATACTTTTATTTAGCAGAGATGCATTAAATTGATCAAAAGTGACTCTAAAGGCATTTATAATGTTACAGAATATTTATTTTTCAAATATATGCTGTTCTTTTGAACTAGCTTTTCATCAAAGAATCCTTAAAGAAATCAAATAAATGCAACCTTTGTGGGCATAAGTTTAATCCAGGCTAATTTTCAATTTAAAGTATTAAAGAGTACTGACCAAATTTAGACATATGAAAGTGTGATTTCTGTCACAGATGCTTTTCTCATAATTACCGATGATAATCATGGATTATCAAACCTACTTTACATTTTTTGGCGGTTACATTGTAATTCCACTTGTCTCAAAAATTGGAGGGGGCACAGGCATGACACTTCTGTGCTGAATGTTGAATTTCAGCAGTTGCTCTTATAGCAGGCAGCAGCTAATAGCACAGAACGAAATGAGGGAATCCAGAAGTTCACATTTGAATGCAATCAAAATGTTTTTCTGAGAATGATGAGTCAAACTCGCTCCACTGCCTCTTCCACTTAAGAAATCCATCATATAAAATTTTATCAGTGACACTTAATTTACCGAAGTCATAAAATCAAAGATCTGTGTTAACCATTGATCATTACCATCAATCAATAGCTTTTATTAATTAAAACAGGACATGAACTGGCCCTCTGTGGGTCAGCAGGAATTGCCGCTCTGAGCTGTTGCTTTGAGGCACAAAAACAGCAGGATCTTTTAGCAGGTGTCACTGAAATAGATGATCTCACTAAATAGGGACTTCATTAGCACTATACCGAGAAGCAGGGGGAGGCGCTCGGTGTAAACGTAATCTCAAATGGAATGGATGTGTTTTAAGTGTCTACACCTGGTGAACGTGATTTCACCAAGTACAACATGTTCCTGGATCAACATCCTTGTTGATCCTGGAACAACATTCCAATTAACCAATCAGAATTGAGGGATAACTTTTCAGGAAATATCTGTTTTAGGCTTACGATCAGGGATAGGTGCTTCTACACCCTTGTTAATCAGCTATCATTTCACACTGATTTTAGGAATAAATTATGGGTAGGTCTAGAGGTAGGGCTTGGGTTTAGTCTATATTTTTGGACAGTAATGTTGATCCAGGATCAAAAAAGATGTTGATCCAGGAACATGTCTTACTTGGCAAAATCACGGCGACCTCCACACCTTGCCAGTCTGTCTGAATCACTGGAGGCTGGATAACCTTTGGTCCCGTTAAAACTTAATGATGTGTCTGCTGCAGCGCAGAGTGCCCACCTCCCAATAATTAGCATATGTACACATAAGAAAAATTAACTGCTTCAGTTTTGAACTCAAATGGATTTGATATCATTGCAGAGTTATTATGCAATAAGTGCATGGAGAGAGAACAACTGTTTAGTCATGCAGAACATTGCAAACTTACATTCACCTAATCTGAAGCATGGGCATCAGGGGTGATTCTAGGATTTTCATTTTAGGGGGTCTCAGCCCCCAATGAGGGTATAATAATAAAATAAATAAATAAAATAAAATAAAATAAAGTTTGACTAATAGGTTAGGGTGGTATACTAAACCTATTGCAGTATTCCACTGTATTGCATAAGTTAGATGGGTATAACATTTGAGTACTGAATAAGCCAAATACAAGTCTTCCTGATGACACACACACACACACACACACACACACACACACACACACTTTTACTGTTTGCATTTCTAATACAAACCTCTTTCATTAGCTCAAGTATACAAACCTCTTTCTATGCTCAAGTACTGTCTGTCACTATCTTCAATCATTTCTGTGCTTCACTGTATGGTAGTTAATGCCACATGCACTGTAACATGTTTTATGTTGAAAGTTCAATTTTCAAATGAAAATAGCAACATTTTATAAAGTATGCGTTCATATGTGTTAAGGGCTAATGTAACATTTTCGCTGGAGGAAACAGCTGTGGTGTGATGAGGGGTGGACACAGCGAAAACTTTACAGTAGATGGCAAACTGATTGCTCCCCATGACATTTAGTAAACTTTTCTTTTGACAAAGAATTGCACAGATGCAGATATTATAACCATCTATGGTAACACTTTATAATACTAGGGCTGCCCCCTAATAGTCGACTAACCTTTAGTCGACGAGAAGAGGCTTGGTTGACCAAAATTTTATTAGTCGCTTAGTTGCAGAAAAAAAAATCCACAGGAAGTGGTGAGGTCATGCAGTCCGTGACGGACAGATAGTTAACGGCTGGATTTTGTGGTAAAACAGTACATCCAAACGCTCAACCATCATTCATCGATCTCAAATACAGCTTATCATCTGAAATATGTTTGTAGCAACTTTACATGGCCGCTCAATCTAATGTTAACTTAGAAAAATGTGCGCTATTCAAGTGTCTATGCGGAGTGTGAACGCTGAACAGTAGAACGCTCACAGCATGACAGGTGGAGGCGCCGGGGCAGTCACTTGCTCTTAAAATTCTCCGTCATTTTGGTCATACAGAGTAATACATCTTTAGAATCTGTAAAGCCTCTACGTTTATTTGTGTGCACTCACTATAACAATAAAGCATTGTGCTTTTGTAAAATAATGAAAGCAAACAGGATGCGCTTTCTGCCGTCTCGGCCTCTGTGAACTTGAGCACGCAACTCTGTGTACTTGCCTTACAGACATGAAAAATATATCTATAGAGAGTAAAATGTCTACTTTCAAATGAAACAATTCAAATCTGAAAAAACAAATAGCCTATTCTCAGATTATGTAATCCATATGAAACTTGCATGCAGGCACATCCACTACTGTGGAGATGACGAGTCAGTGTCGCCCGAATTCATCTCTTAAGTCGAAATCACAGAAAACATTAGTTTATCAAGGTTATTAAAATGTTAATGCAGTTTAATCTTACTGTTTTTCCCTGACACATTCATCATCATTACTTTTGGCGGTGTGCTGTGGCAAGCTTTATGCGTGCACTTGAGCACTTATTAGGCTATGTAGGCAATTAAAGGCTCATTAGCATGATTTAAATCAGTGGTCACCAACCTTTTTAGGCCCAAGATCCCTGACCTCGGCCTTTATGAAAGACAAGATCTACCTATTGAAGAACTGATAGAAAAATACATCTCAGATTGTACTTCAAATTTGAGGCCTTTTACTTAGTATTTTAATTAGTGATGCGCCAATCATAGCGGATTCAGAATTCAGATTTTTCTTTCTTTCTTTCTTTTTTTTTAACTAGCAAATTGGATTCTGATACTGATACTGATTTTTAAGCAACTTTATTTATTGGCTATTTGCTTTATAACAAACAAACTGGCTTTAAACAAAAATATCTAGCCATTTGAAATTAGAGGCAACCACTGCATTTTAATCATGATCTGCGCAGGCAGTTGTTTTTGATTTAGATTAATTTCAGGATTTAAAACAAAAACAGAATGGTCTGACTTTAGGTGTTATTTATTTATTTGTTACATAAAACATCCTGCACGAAACAAAAACAGCAGGTCTGAATGAGGCGCACTCTCTGACAGCAGGTGGCGCCTATGAACAGGGTTGCCAGGTTTTCGCAATGAAACTGGTCCAATCGTGTTTCGAGGGGGGGTTGGGTCACCTGTAAAAATCGCATTCCGGGGGTAAAATACACGTTTTTCGGTGGGGATCTTCCAGTAAAATTTACATTCCAAGGACTAAATATCACGTTATTGGGGTCGCTTCAACCCACAGACATGAACAACAACCCGCGGCAACAGTCTTAAAGTAGCCCAATTCCGCTGAAAAAACGCGGACTTGGCAACACTGCTTATGAACCGACAGCAATATAGCGTTTCCTTGGTTACCGCTGTAAACAAAGCAGAGTTGCGCTTTACACGGAGAAGAAGAAAATGCCATTTCCATCGAAACTTTTCTCAAGACCTTTCAGTGATACATTAATATAACCCCATAAATGTAATGCATTTTTGTACTTATTTTACTGTTTTTTTTCGGGATCTACTGGGACAGTGATAAAGATCTACCAGTGGATCGCTATCGAGGGTTGGCGACCACTGATTTAAATGGTTTATTAATAAATGTGCGATTAGTCACTAATGCTTAAAATGAACGACTACTATGTTAGTCGACCAGAAAAATCTTTAGTCAAGGGCAGCCCTAATAATAACTTTCATTTATAAATCATTAACAAACATTATATAATGCTTAGATAATATATATTCACATAGCTAGAAATATGAGTTAATGTTCTTGTTAATGTTTACTAATGAACTTACTAAACATTACCTAATGATTAACATATGATTATTTAATGTAAATTCAAATGCTAACAAATGTCAGTAAACTTTCAGTTCATATGAAAGGTCTTTGTTTGTTGTGTAGACCTCTATTTACACATATTAACAAGTAATCTATTAATAATTTGTTCATGTTTTTGCAGTGCCCAATCTAAAGTGGAAACTATTCATCATTTGCAAATGTTTATACATGTTTACTAATCATTAATACATTTATGAGCAGTCATGTCAATGGCAAAAAGTGTCCTGAAAGACCTGAGTTTACTCTATTCACACATCTTTACTAATCATTTATTAATCATTTGTTCATGTTTTTACAGTAGCCAATCTAAAGTTGAAACTATTCATCATTTGTAAATGTTTATAAACGGTTACTAAGCATTTAGTATCTTTATGGGCATTGGACTTTTAGCTAATGTAACAAGGTTTGTGTAAAGGGTGGCTGGTTAAGTTTAGCTAAATGTTTGCTAAAGACATAACAGATTGTAATTTTGGTGTACTACCCTTCAGTATATCATTAAACAGGATATGCATTGAATCATAAATAAACAGGAGAAAACAGATAATTAAAAAAAAGAAAATACTTGTTCATAAACAGTATAATATAAACAGATTGAACCATGTTCCCATTTAATCAAATTAACCTCTGTACACTGTTGACCCCTTAACCAACCCTTAAACCTACCCAAACCACCAAGCCTGTCACTAACCGTACCTATATCACACCTCAATGCAAAAGTGTTGTGCATTAACAAAAGCTTTTAATCATTTTATAACATCTGTTAAAATCATTTGTAGATTTTCAAGAAGTGCTTGATCATATTAATTGAAAGTTTAATGACATTTGTAAGTATTTTAACTTATATGAAATAATGATTTGTTAAACATTATCTATCTGAAATGCACAAGTCTTTTTTAAACTTTTATAAATAAATACACTGTAAAAACATCTGTAGAAAAATATAAAATATACTGGTAATATTTCCTAACAGGACATTATCAGTTTAGTGTATTTTTCTTTAGCAGTTTAACTGTATAGGTTTTTTGAATGTCTGTTTAGAAGGATTTGAAGGCTTTCAAGATATTTTTTTAATGTCACTTTTTGAAGTAAGGCATTTGATGTAGCTGTGGGTACAGGATGAACTTTTAGTCGGCATATCTCTTCAGATGCTATTATGCTGTGCTTCATCTCATGCATTAGCACTGTTGCTAATAGCACTGTAACATTTTATGGGTATAATTTTGGAATCGATTACAGTGAGGCACAGTATAACTGACATGCCCGTATTGCAGAAGAGTGGAAAAGTACTGTAATGACCTAAAAAAATGAGGATTTAAAGCGTATCTGTTGAATGCAGATAGCGTATTTCACGCTATCAACATGTTGATTAGTGTAGTGAGAATACTGGTACAGTCTTTCTCACACCTAAATCTCGAGGTGTTTCTGGTGTTGAAATGTGTGTAGAAGCCCCACTGAGTTTTCTCAAGTACTCTACTGCAACGAGCATAATTAGATTGATTTGTTTGGCTACTCAGACGAAATTGAGCACCTCGCCTTCAGCAAGCACTAGCCAGTGGTTCCGCAGCTGAAATGACGTTCTTTTGAAGTACAGCGTGAATGAGACCCATTAAAATGCATTTAACCTCGCCTGGAATTCTCAAAAGGTCCTTTCCTCCTCTTTCCTGGGTCTCACAGATCCACCGAGGATGATGTACACCGCTCAGTGGAATGTGGGCGGTCTTACACTCACTTAATCACTCCATTCACAAATGACACAAACTCATATTCCAGTGTGCAAATTGCTCATGCTTGGAGTTTACTACAAAATGGCCACTTTGCTAGAAATGAAAAACGGCCTGGTGTCTCAGAGGTGATTTATATGGCACTGATGGCTCGAGAGTGTGCAGCGGCGAGAGTGTGGGGGAGGATCCACCAGCTGCTGATAGATCACGTGACCGGCCCTCATTTCTGTCTCTAAGAGATGGCACCTGATAAATTACTGTTATGCAATTTTATACCACACACCGGGAGAGTGACTGCCCTTCACATGAATTTAAAGTGCTTCACCTCTACTGAGTTGAACTGAAGTGAAAAGGAGCACATTGCAGTCAATTTTCATGAACTGCCTTCAGAATTGTAGTGCAGCAGCACGCCTGTCATGCGGTGGTGTGTGAGAGGCTGAAAATAATACGTGTTCTTGTGGATGGATGTTCAAAACCAGAACAGTTCCTCCACAGCTCAGGCATACTCATGCAGCATTTATTTGGAGAGGATTGTCTACTGCACCGTTGTGATTGCTCTGTCTGCTAGATTAGGACGAAGAGCTTTCCTGTATTACAGCAGATACAATATTTATCTCACCACCGGTGACCTTCCGTTTATTTATACAGCCACTGAACAAGTGAAAAGCTGCTGTTGTGGCAAGTTCTGTCATTGTTCGTAACTTGGGGGTGTCATTTGGTTTTAAAAAGTAGTTGAGGACAGTTGTGAGGTGGGACAGATGTGCTGATTGTGACATCACAACAGTTTAGCTCATGAATATTAATTTGAGTATGCACAATTTAATAGTTAAAATTATATTTTAGTGTTTTGAATAAATAAAAAGTCTATGTGATATAATGATCCCGAGATCTGTAGTAGATCTTTGGTCTGTAGCAGATAATTTTCTCATTTTCAGGTCAAAACTGGACTGTAAACAATATTTTATTTATATATATATATATATATATATATATATGTCATTGTTCGTAACTTGGGGGTGTCATTTGGTTTTAAAAAGTAGTTGAGGACAGTTGTGAGGTGGGACAGATGTGCTGATTGTGACATCACAACAGTTTAGCTCATGAATATTAATTTGAGTATGCACAATTTAATAGTTAAAATTATATTTTAGTGTTTTGAATAAATAAAAAGTCTATGTGATATAATGATCCCGAGATCTGTAGTAGATCTTTGGTCTGTAGCAGATAATTTTCTCATTTTCAGGTGACTGTAAGACTGTAAACAATATTTTATTTATATATATATATATATATATATATATATATATATATATATATATATATATATATATATAATACAGTGAACAGTAGATAGATAGATAGATAGATAGATAGTCAGGGTTAAAAATTTTTTTATTATAAATTTCATAATATAATATAAATATTGTTAATTCATGTTTGTTTATTGTTGTTTGTTGTTAATTTATACAACTTGAATTTAAAAAATGTATTACTAAATATAAAAATTAATGTTAAGTAATACTGATAAATGTTAAGTATTAATGTTATTTCATGTTTGCTAATACATTTGCTAACTTTATAATATAGAAACATACTGTAAAATGTTACCACAATTTCAGTAGCACATTCTGTTAACTTTTTTAAAGTTTAAGTAAAGTCACAGAGGGATTTAAGGAAGCAGTCATTCTTGCTGACAAAATGGACATCATTTAATTATTCTTAAAAATATATTTAAATATTCATGAAATCTTTCTGCTGCTGTGAGTCTCAAGATTTTGTAGGTCAGTGGATAAATGCATAGATTAGCAACTTGATTTTAATGTGAGATTATGGTCTAGTGGTAATGTTCTTGCCTTTAGAAAATAGGAGATATGAGTTCTAAGTAACCCTAGAGTTATCAACACTGCAGCTGTTAGTATACAGTATTTGGAGCGGCGACGCATTTGATTGCATTTTGTTTCGTGGTTTCTTTGGAACAGATTGCGAGCTGGAGAATAACTGATTCCAGCAGTGGATAACAGTCATTATAACATACAAAATCTAAATGGAAAACCTCGACAAAGATGTTTTCTCTGCTTTAGATGCATCCCTGCTGCAAGCTATTTCATAAAGCGGTGGGGACAAAATCGGCAATGGCAAAAAGTATGACGCCTTTGGTTGCTGCAGGGAGAAAGACGGGCTAGAATCTGCATGAGCCTGGGCAAGATGGGATCAATAAAAGAGCAATGAGCATTTATAGTACACTGGCTTTCTCAACAGTTTTTCAGATTTTACTGAGGGAAATGTCATTGGGGAGACAGTACATTGATACCAAGTTATTGAATGGCGAAAAAAAGTAAAAATAGACCATTTTAATGAAAAAGAAGATGGAGACAATGCAAGGCACAGACATTAAGTATTTCATCAGGCTGTTTTATATCTGGAGGAAGTGTAATGGATCAGACTGCTTTACAGTCTAGATGACATCTTAACTATGATCAAACAGTAGGGTATCTGGCTCTTTACCCCCGGGAACAAGTTGGTAGAAGAGCATGTTCTCTGTTGTCTAGTGAAAATAGTGATTGGGCGAACATCACTCTGTCTGAGTCAAGATAGGAGGTTAATGGAGCAAAATAATTCATGCACATTTCAGATACTTGAGGAAAGGCCTGATGCCAATATATTTGTGTGTTTTAATATTGGATCCTGCTGGAAGAATTATTTACATTTTTACATGGTTTATCAATATCTCAAAATGTGTAAAACACTTCACTTGGCATGAGTGAACAGATTGGTGTTGCAGATCATCCGTGTTGTGAAGCATAGATCGGTGAGATCTATAAGGCCCAGTGCATTTCAAACCAAAGAGCGAGCTGATTTAACCCTGGTGGTCTCTGGGTAAAATGCTCTGTTGTTTGGAACTCAAATAACAAGACAGCAAGAAAAGCATTTGAAAATCAATATAGAATAAAAACTGCCTCTTAGAAGCCTGAAAGTATGTCCAGGAGCTACCTCGCTTCCAATTCACTCTGCTGCGGCATTGCCTGTCTGTTCTCACTTGTTCTTTGCTCTGACTATCTTTCTTTTCCCCCTCCCTCAGTCCTGAGGGCCCAGGGGCCCAAGTGGTCCAATCTTGATTTAGAACGCACTCTTATTTGTAAAGATTTCTGACAGCTTCACACGTCTTGCCAGCAAAGTGCTGGAAATGAAGCGCACTGATGATGTACAGAGACAGTCTTTCACGGGCCCTCAGTCTTTGTTTCTGTCACTCGTTCTCTCTCCCTCTCTCCTGACACTTTTGCATGCGCTCAGTCTTACCTGTCAGCTCACAGCACAAAAGTTGTTCTCATCACTGTAGTTGGCCACACCGAAGATGCAGCATTTGCACTCTTGGCGGAGGAACGCTGATTGATGTTCCACAGTAGCACCATCATTTCCTATTTAGCTCAATAGCTGCCTCTGTGTAACCCCTGCATATATTACACACCACACTGGAGCAGCATATCTGACTTTGCAGTATATGGATTATTCGCAGTATATAACCACATATGATTATATAGATTTTTTCTAAAAGTTTCCCTTTTAAATGTCAATGGAATTTCTCCTAGGGCTTCGGGTCCTTCAAATGACACAAAACACAATGATATTACTGGAAGTTGGTGGTGTTAAAGCCTAACTAGTGCTATAGGCACACTTTGTTTTGCTCTCTCATTATATTTCTACCCCAGTAATACCCCAGTTTCCTTATTTAATCAGTAAAGCTGGGCATATGTACACTAGCAAGGACACATTCAATTTAAAAATGACAGTAAAGACATTTGTAGTATTACAAAAATCTAATCAATTCTGAGCTTTTGAAATTTATATTCAAAGAATCCTGATAAAATTGACAAAAATGTTAAGCAGCACAACTGTTTTCAACATTAATAATAAAATGAAATGTTTATTGAGCAGCAACTCCTCATATTAGAATGATTTCTGAAGGATCATGTGACTGAGGACTGGAGTAATGATGCTGAAAATTCAGCTTTGTCATCACAGAAAAAAATAAAATGGTTAAATATGTTCAAATAGAAAACAGCTTGAAATTGTAATAATATTTTACAATATTACTTTGCTCTACTTTTAATGATATAAATGAAGCCTTGGTGAGCAAAAGAGACTTATTTTAAAAGCATTTAAAAAAATCATACTGACCCCAAACTTTTAAATGGTGATGTACATTAAAAAGGCATTTTGTCCACCGCATGTACTGGAAGACTAACACAGTGCTTGCAGTATGAAAGGACTTTGTAGTTAGCCTTTGTTGCATTTAAGATTAGTGCTCTTTGCTGGGAATCCTGTACGATGTGGATTAGGAGTTACAAGTATCCTGTTTATGAAGGGATTTGAAGAATTAGGAATGAAACAGAATGGTATACACAATGCAAATGTGCTCATTTCCCTCTCTAGCACGAATACATATGTAAATGAATTCAGTTTTGAAGAAACCTCTTGTTATATCTATTTGCATTATATAAAATGTGCTTGTGAAACTTGCCGCATGTCGAAAGAAGGTTAAAAAGATGTTTTACAGTACTGCTTTTGAGAAAGCAGCTATTATTCAGTTGTCTTCTCATAAAGGTTTCATTTGCTGTAAGACGTACCACAACAATGCGCAGCCACAAATGGAGATTATTGATTCAGTCAATTGCCATAAAGTCACATCCATTTCCTGCCTATTCAGCAGTCAGCTGCATAGTGTGTGGTGAATGAAATATCCACACAAGCCCATTACTGAGTCAAAATCCGAAAAGAGAAAAGAGCACATCAGGCCATCAAGAAGAGAATAATCTAATATCTGCCTGCAATTGAAAATTCCTCCATTCAGCGAAATGTCCCTTTTTAAATTTGAGGCCTGACTAGATAGATTAACAGAGCATATTATTGTAGTAATTTGTGCGGAGAATAAAAGCTTTACCTAGACCTATTACCAAGACAAATAGGAAGGCTGATGCATTTTGCTGGAGAGGACTTGAGTCCAGCTTTGTTGATGGCCGATGATATTTTCTCTATGCAGATATGTATTATGTAGAGGTATGTACTCTGTGTCATTTCAACAGCATGGAGACTGGAGTGTGTAATTACTTTGTTTAAGAAGGGAGCTACATAAGTGTATCAAGCTATTATTTTTCCTCATCTCTTCCTTTAGTCTTCTGTTTTTATGATGGTTAACCACAGGCAAAACATTTTAGTGCTTGGAGGCGAGGGAGACAAGGAATATGTTCACTCTAGCATTATCACCATAAAGCTCCATTTGCTTTCATGAGATCCAGCATCACAACGCGGGGCCGGACGCAGGTCGTTATAATTATATGATACATAGATGATTCCACTCAGGCTGACAATTGCCAGCAACAGCAAAGCTGGAGAGCATGACACCCACTAGAATGAGATCATTAAATGAGATGTATTCTGGGAGGGGAACCATCTGTCTAGTGCACACTGGCTGGCTGTTTCTTCCTCCATTACCAGGGATGGGTTGCTGTCACCTCACAAGCCTGCGGCCACTTTACATGCCAATGACTGTGTGGCCTGGGCATGCCTTTGGCACAGCTGAATTAGATGTTCAATTTGAGCCCATTGTTTCTGTTTTGAATATTTATAGAGAGTTTGATGGTACATTTATGTGATATCCATTGCTAATGTAAAAAGAATGATTTAGTTCTTGAGAAATGTTGAAGCCAAGAATCTATAGCCCTATAATAATTAATATCATGTATGTGGGTGTGCTTCCAAAATGTCCCACAATTTCTTGTCTTCTTTTAAAGAGAAAACATTCAATGTTTTTCTCTCCTTTTTTCTGTGAATTTTCTGTCATATTGTAGTTCCACATACCCATTTCTCCTTCTGATTAAACAGGATTTTCGCTATTGTACCTTTAAAGGGTTAGTTTACCCCAAAATTCTGTCAATATTTACTCGCCCATGTCATTCCAAACTTGTATGACTTTTTATATGATATTTTTAATGAAACCTGAGAGATTTCTGTCTCTTCATTGAAAGACCATTCCACCAAAACTATGATGCTTCAAACAGTTAATAAAGACATCGTAAAAGAAATCCATATGAATCAAGTGGTTTAATACAAGTCTTGGTTTGCCATCTACAGTTTGGAATGCAGTTCATCTGAGATCTAATGACAGTTATGAAAACCTAAATGTTAAATGTGTGTGAATTGTATAGTGTCTATTCTCCAAAAGTAATTGCAGCTGTTGTATTAAAAATGAAGGGAAAAAAACATACAGTATGTGTAACAGTAGCAAGACTGTGCTGCATCGATACAAACAGTTTGTGGAACACAAAAAACTTTTGAAGAATATTTTTGTCCATACAATGAAAGTCAGAAGGATCCACAAGGGTCCCCCTTGGTAGAAACAAAGATCCTTTCAAGGAAAGTCTGTTCACTCAGTGGCTATATTTGCAACGCCTCCAGGCAGCTATTTCGGACATCCAAGACCAAGTCCTATCTAAATTAATGGGGGAATCCTTAAATCTCAAAAACTGCCACAATTAAATTATTTCAAATCAGCAACAAAATCTGAAATGAACTGCCCCATAAATTATTTTCCTTATGCTCAAATAGAGTTTAAAAAAGCTTATTTTTCTGACTAGACCAGCCAATAATCATGTGCAGTCATAAGCGCAAGTCTCAGGTTTCTATGGGAACTGGGGCTTATAACGCCAGCTGCAGTGACGCAGTGATTTTACCAATCAGCGATTGGATCTTTCATTTAGACAGCGGGACATATTCCACCATATTGTGCATTGTAGTTTCTACCATTCATAAGTAATAGGAGTGAACCGCGTTTATATATCTTTAGTCTTTGGTAGAAATCAATTTTTGGGGGCACCTCGATAGGACCCAAAGGGCACTTTAGCGTTGGCGATTAAAGGGGCAAGGGCACCTTAATCCCCCCAAGCACGCCACCGCATAAGGGGGAGTAACAGAAATGATGACAGAATTCCCAAGTAAAAGTGTGGATATTTTAAATGCTTTTTAATTAATAAATGATGAATGAAAATAATATTTTGTCAATGTATGTCCTAGATCGCATTGTGAATGTTTCATCGATGTCCGGCCATCTGTTCGTGACCTCAAGCTGAAGCGAACTTGGGTTCTGCAGCAGGACAATGATCCAAAACACCAGCAAATCCACCTCTGAATGGCTGAAGAAAAACAAAATGAAGACTTTGGAGTGGCCTAGTCAAAGTCCTGACCTGAATCCTATTGAGATGCTGTGGCATGACCTTAAAAAGGCGGTTCATGCTCGAAAACCCTCCAATGTGGCTGAATTACAACAATTCTGCATAGATGAGTGGACCAAAATTCCTCCACAGCGCTGTAACAGACTCATTGCAAGTTATCGCAAATGCTTGATTGCAGTTGTTGCTGCTAAGGGTGGCCCAACCAGTTATTAGGTTTAGGGGGCAAACACTTCTTCACACGGGGCCATGTAGTTTTGGATTTTGTTTTCCCTTAATAGTAAAAACCTTCATTTAAAAACTGCACATTGTGTTCACTTGTGTTATCTTTGACTAATATTTAAATTTGTATAATGATCTAAAACATTAAAGTGTGACAAACATGCAAAAAAATAAGAAATCACGAAGGGGGCCAACACTTTTTCACACCACTGTATTTTCCCCGATAATTCATTACACTCGGATATGCAAAACAAAATTGAAGAAGAGTTCTGTCGCTACTTTTGTTTCATTGGGACTTAAAAATTGGTTATCAGTACAGTTTTTTAAAATCTGTGTACGCCTAATAGCAATGTACCAAGCATTTAACAAACCATTCCACAAACAATGCCAAACCATGATTACTGAACCGTGAAAAATCAGAAAAAAATTTGTGTAGTAAATGGAACCGTCAAGAAACATTCTTTTGGAAAGAGTTTCTGTGCATGCCCATGTCTAGACTGGAGATGGATTCTCACAATCAAACATTTTCATTGTTGCGAGATGAATTGTAAGATGAAACTTTTTGACCACAGAGAATCATGTTCAGTCTGGCAGAAGAAACGTGGGTCCTGGAGTTAATGCGGGACACCAGGCATTGATCAGTCTGTCTGAGCATGGGACTGCAGCCCAAGCACTGGCTATCACTTTAGGTATTGGTTGCATCAGGGAGAGATAGTGAGTAGCTTCCTGTTTTCTTCCAGGTTGTCTTGCATTGATTTCTTTTTCTCTCCTCTTGATTTTGTCGCGGGATTGAAGGCTGACGCTTCCTTTCTGTGTTTGAATGTGATATCTCATGCCCGCTGAGCACAAAGGGCTCGAGAGGGGGATGCTTCAAACAGTCACCTTCACCGCAGCATTTGGCTGTATTGTTTATATCCGCACATACCCTCCATACACGACCACAGGCATTGATCTGCTGTCAATACCAAGGAAGGCACTCAGTCCTGAACACACTGCCATCTGATTCCCTGTGAGTTTCTCTCTCTTTCTCCCCCATTACTGCACCATCAGTCTCCTGTGACCTCTGCTTATGTCGCTGACTTTTTTAATCATCTACTGAGCCCCAAATCCTAGATGCTGTATTGAAAACCACGAGAAGTGCTGCATGTGCGCTTAATGAAATGACATTTGAAGTGGATATTCCACAAAATCATATTCCAGTTGCAAAACCATAACCACTCAACGGATATTTGTATAATCAATCTTCTTCACTACATGGCTGTACACAGAGCTTGAAGTGGGAAAATATTATTTACATAATTTATATAAAGACTTTGATTTTGAAAGTGACTGAAACAGGGTTGTAAACAAGGAAGTTATTTTTACTTTCAACAACACCTTGTAAGACGCAGCTAACAAATCCACTGAGCAGGCTGTCATCGGAAATCACCCTTAAAAGATATCACTTTCCTCAGCGGACATTTAAACTAATGTTTTTTTGTGAATATGAGATTGAGCTGAAGAATGAATGCTGTATCAGATGCAGGTAATCACACTCGATAAGTCCATAATACTCTAAATGATACACTGCTTATAATACAGTAATAC
Organism: Sinocyclocheilus grahami; assembly: GCF_001515645.1. Lineage (NCBI taxonomy): Eukaryota > Metazoa > Chordata > Actinopteri > Cypriniformes > Cyprinidae > Sinocyclocheilus > Sinocyclocheilus grahami. The sequence continues at coordinate 43,297 of NW_015505908.1, forward strand.
AATACATTTCAGTGGAGTAACTAAACATTCCTTCGTTACTAGTTCTAAAGTGATGTTTTCGAATTTGTAATGGAGGCTTGAGAGTTCAGCTGTTAAACTGTGATTTGAATCCGTGGCAGAAGGAAGTAGTTCTGCACAAAAGAGGATTTTTAAAGACACTCCATTGTTGTTTCTTATGTACATACTCGTGCCATTGAACCCATGAGTGGGATCTTTTATGGCTCTATCTTTCAGTATCAAACGATGTGCCAATGCCCCCCCCCCTTTAACCTAGGTTTTCAGTTCGGTTCAGTTCTGATGGCTTGCCACATCAGTGTTTCATTTATTTATGTATTTCTTTTTACAATTGAAATGCTTTTTAAAACAAATTAACAACAAAAACCTCTTGTACACTTCTGTACAATGGAGAAAGACGTGGATTATGTCTACATGAAATTTATTTTTGAGAGAAGTATTGAGTGCTATAAACACAGAAGGGCACCCTCGCGCAGAAACTACACATATGCATCACAGAAGTAATAGAACTTATGATGCTACAATATGCACCTGCTTTAGTGTTGAAAGTTAAATCTCTTTGTCTAGTAGGAGCAAGAGGGCAGAATGTCTTGTCAAGCAAGAACAGAAGAGAGTGCTGACAGTTTATGAGAGCTGGCGGTATCTAAGAATAATTACAGGTCCTGAACAGAGAAGCCCAATATTGCTGGTATTCTGTTCCTGTGAGTACTGTCCCACTTCATGCATCGGCTCTACATCAGTAGACACATATTGTCGCATAAGCAGGCAAAGTATATCTTTCCTTTCCCCAAGCATGTTTTTGTTGGATAATTTATTGCCATCAGGCATATGCCCCAAGTCCCCCATCAGTGTAGCAGTTGTACCCATTGAGATCATTTAGTGATGATGATTTCATTAACGTGGTGGTAATTGTCGTATGAACAGATACAATGACAATTATGAAATGGATTTGTTGTGCCACGTTCGCAAGTGGGTATTTTTCCAGATCTCTTGGGATGTCAGGTAATTGCCACTTTATTTAGCTGTCTGGTGTAATCGGTGCCACAGCTCACAGTATATTCATAAAGGGCTGATTTGCTCTGAGCTTAGTGAGTGCGGCTATTTTTGTACCGACACAGGTCTCCACAATTACCATTTGGTATGTTAGAACTAGTCAGCTGGACTGTGATAAACCATTTCAGTATTTTTGGCATGTTTTACTGTGCAACTATCTAAACATCTTAAAAACTAGATTAATTTACTTGAAGCAAAGTTGAGTTGAGTTGAGTATTTATATATTAATTATATATAAATAGGAAAATATTGGACCCTTAAATCATGCTGTGATTGACCAATCAGTATTAGGTCTTCCAGAGTTGGGTAATCAGTCTTGTTTAGATATGTATGTTTACTGGAAAACACAATAACATAACCTAGAGGTAAGGTAATTTTTTTTGCAGTATATGGATCCATAGCTTCCCAACTTTTTTGAGATGTGTTGATGCCATGAAATTTAAAATCAACTTATTTTCCCCTTAAAATGATAAATTTTCTCAGTTTAAACATTTGATATGTCATCTATGTTGTATTCTGAATAAAATATTGACATTTGAAACTCCACATCATTGCATTCTGTTTTTATTCACAATTTGTACAGTGTCCCAACTTTTTTGGAATCGGGTTTGTATTTCCTTCTGATGAACAGTGTGAAAGACCATAATATAAATGATTTTTGAATTGGGTTGTGAAATTATATGTGCCACTGTAGTGCACACAGTTGATCATCTTGCATATTGAATTCTTCTAAGTGCTTTTACTCTCCAGTCAATTCATTTTATTGACTCACACATATGTGCTGTATTCAAAGCTTGTGGTGTTTAATTTAAGAGCAGGCACACAGAGCTTGAAGAGATATGCTTGAAGCTCTTTTATCTTTAATATAGATATTTTCTCACTTTCTATCACTTGATATATTCCTCTGTTATATCCTCTTCTGGGACTCAGATACCACAACTATCTGACTTAGTGTGCTGCTTGGGTTAATACATGACAACTATAGTCTATTCACAAAGCTCCTTTATTTGCATATTTACAGTATTTCTGCACTCTTGGTAATGGACTCTTTGTTAGCTGTCAGGTATATAGAAAGGTTATTATTATATTATGTGCAGATGCTTTTTAACCAGTGCAATTTACAGTACACTTGATAGGGAGCAGAGCCCCTGGTGTAACCTGCGGTTAAGTGCATTGCACATGGGCACAATGGTAATACAGAAACTCAGCCATTCCATAGATCACGTATCACTTTCTATTCAGTTTCTATTCAATCTGCATTTTCAGCTCTGATCGTTACCACACTTCATTCCCATTCATTGAAGAGATTTCTATTGTCATTACTCTACAGCACAGAACCAGAATATTGTACACTTAGCAAGCCGATAGATTAAGGTTGTTTTAGATTTCTTGTAGGGTGCACAATATATCTGCACCATATTGATTATTGATCCTGCTTATATACATGCACATATTTAATATTTAATTAATTTACCCTTTTTTTTTACAAGTAGATTACCTTTGCTGTTGTTGAACACTGACTTCAAGGAACAAGTCACACAAAAATGAAAATTCGGTCATCTTTTACATACAGTGAAGGTTAAATATTCTTCTAGATGAGTAAATTATGACAGATTTTTGGGTGAAGTACACTTGAATATACACTTTAATATACACTTAAATTATATTAAAGTGACTTAAGAAAATAGAACTGAATAACTTTTAAAAAGCAATTTCAGCTTTTTAAAAGTTATTCAGTTCTATTTTCTTAAGTCACTTTAATATAATTTAAGTTGAAATGACACAACCAAGTTGATTATACTTTAAAATTTAAGGCTGAACTTAAGGCTTTAAGGCTTAAAGTTTGAAATAGGTGTTTTTTTGTAATTTACTAACTGTATCAGATATAATCTTTAACAAATCTCAAAATCAGTAATGTTGTGATATCTAAATTCACTTGGAGCCTTTAAAACGGTTTGTCAAGTTTTATTTTTAATTTAAGACAAGTGGTATAAAATTTTGACAATAGCTATTTGTTGGTTCCCCTTCAGGAGCTCAAGCTGCGTCGAAATGCTATGGGAACGCCTTCAGCGTGACCATGCTCTGAATCACGTGTGTAATCAGTCCAATGGAAGGGCGAGACGTCACGGGCGGGGTGAAGTAGAGACCAGGACGCTTAAAAGCACGTGCAGTGGAACTGGCGTCAGCTTTCTGTCATTCAGCAAGCGCTCTGTGTGTGTGTCAGTCGCTATTTGTTGTAAGTCTTATTTAGTGTTGTTTGTCCACTTTATGTCAATTAGCTCCATTTAGCTCCATTATGTCAAAGCTTCAGCCAAGAAGAAGCATTTGGGTGAGAGCAGGCTGTATGTTCCTCCCTGCCCGCGCTATATTTTGGGTGGGGACACACACAGTTTGTGTGTTGTCTGCTTGGGAGCGAAGCATGCAGAGTCAGCTCTCGAGGGAGCTGCGCTCGTGGGGTTCGCATATGGATCCAGCGCCCGCTCTCTGGGTTCTTCCCCTGGGTAGAGGGCTCGACGCTCCTCCTGTCTTCCTCTGAGGAGGTTGATGTGGAGGGCATCGATGGGCTCGCCAGTTGCACTTCTGCACTCCAGCAGCATTACTGGAGCAGAGCTCGCACAGTCAGCTCTCGGGGGGCTGATTGTGCTTTTCCCGCTGCAAAACGCTCTGCTCTCGCTGTGTCCGTGCCTGTGATCTTGCGGTTCTGGTCCCGCTGCCCGCTGCATCAATGGCGACGATTAAGATCACGGGGATCGCACATGATCTGGCGGGCGGGTTGGAGACGGGCTCTCCCTATCTCCACCCACATTCCCTAGATCTAGAGCTCTCTCTCGGGGTTCGGAAGCCCATGCTGCGGTTTCTTCCCCCTCTGAGTGAGAGCTCGCTGCTGCAGCTGTCTTTCTCTGAGGAGATTGATATTGTTTTATAACCAAGCGGCTCGTGCACTGCCGAGGCAATGCGTGCATTACATCATTCTCGGTTTTTAATATGAATCGTATCACACCAGACCATGTTTACTTGTCTGGTTGTTTGACTGCAGTTAATTCTGAGGAATTAAATTAAGTATTTCATCTGACTATGAGAAGTTAGATATACAGGAGCTCTTGGGATGAAAATTGAGAGCACGTGTTTACCTCTCTTCCTCCGAGGAGGTTGAGGTGGTCAGCAGGGGCTACTGGGCGGGATCAGTCCCAACCTATCGTGATCCAGCTCCTCATTCAGGGATCGTCACTTCTCGTACTCCCCAGAATTTAGAGTCAGAGTGGCGCTCCCAGGCCGAAGGCGTCTGCGGACCGTCATTCTCTCTGGATAGCCTTCGTCTAAAACGTCCTGACGCCTAGGGCCCAGGACTTCTGAGGGCCGGCCCCCTCTGGGGAAGAGCGGTGTACACCTCATTATACGGTGCCCGTCTCTCCTCAGTGCCCTCAGGAGATCGTTCTGCCAACCCTGACACCTACGGTGCTTCAGGGTGCAGTGGTCTCCGGCGAGCGCTTCTCTCAGTCACCGCTCGGAAACGTAGCAGTACTAAGAGGCTCACTACCTCTTCAGAGGTCTCTAGAGTAGCTAGTTCGGCCATCCCCTGCCGGTTCGCCACTTCAGGGCACCAATCTAACCACTCTGATTACACCAGAGGTCAGTCTTGAAAGACTGATTCCCTTAGTAGACTATTTGGACTACTGCCAAATGTGTCTCGGTGGGTCCTGCACACTCTAGAGAGAGGCTACAGAATCCAGCATGGTTCTCTTCTGCCTCAGTTCAACGGTTTGATTCTCACTCTGGTGGGCCCCGAGCAGGCTCTGGTGATGGAACAAGAAGTAAACACTCTCTTGAGGAAGGAGGCCATCAAGGTGGTCCCTCTTCTCGACAGGGAGTCCGGGTTCTACAGCCGGTACTTCATCTTTCCAAAGAAGGATGGAGGGTTGCACTGCGAGAGCCCTCCTCTTGCTTTAGAGAGTTGTCATGCTGAGTCCTCCGCTCCAAGAGTGGCCGTTTTTCTGCGAGTGTCGTCAGGCCTCCTCTCGCTACAGAGAGTTTCTGAGGCCTCCGCTCGCCAGAGCTCCTCTAGGCAGGCTAGCGTGGGTTGTAGAGGCCTCCTCTCACTTTAGAGAGTCGTTATGCTGAGGCCTCCACTCCTAGAGCTCGGCCCATCTCCATCCTTCCCCACCACCGGATGTTCCTGAGGTTAGCTTTCAGGAGCAAAAGGCCTACCAATATCGGGTTCTTCCCTTCGGCCTTGCACTTTCACTTCGCACTTTCACGAAGTGACTCCGGGACATCTGCATACTCAACCACATCGACAATTGGTTGATATTTGCTCAATCTGAGCAGATGGCGGTTCGGCATCGAGATGTCGTTCTCGCTCACATGAAAGAGCTGGGTTAAGACTTAACTCCAAGAAAAGTGTGCTTTCTCCATTACAGAGGACCACTTATCTGGGTGTGGTGTGGGATTCGACCACGATGCAGGCACATCTGTCTCCTACTCGGATCGAGTCGATCCTCACTACAGTCTCGAGAGTGAGAAAAGGATGCTATGGCACAGACTGGCCGAGGCTTCGTCTGTTCGCCTTTCCCCCGATCTCTCTGCTCCCGGGAGTTCTAGAGAGAGTGTGCCGGGACGGGGTCCATCTGCTGCTAGTAGCCCCGTTCTGGCCGGGCCGAGTATGGTTCTCGGACCTGATTTCCCTTCTCGACGGCTCTCCATAGGAGATTTCCGTCAGGAGGGATCTCCTCTCAGGCGGAGGGTACGGTCTTTCACCCCCGCCCGGAGCTGTGGAAGCCGTGGGTGTGGCCTCTGAGGGGGCACAACTCGTAGCTTCCGGTCTCTCAACCGAGGTTGTTGAGACCATCCTCCAATCTAGAGCGCCCTCTACGAGGAAACTGTACACCTTGAAGTGGAAGCACTCCCCTTCTTGGTGCCGAGACTGCCAGCTCGACCCAGTTAACTGCCCATTTGGTACAGTGCTGGAGTTCCTGCAGGCCTGATTCTCCGCAGGGTTGACCCACTCCACCTTAAAAGTCTACGTGGCGGTCATTGCGGCCTCTCAGTGGCCAGTCAGTGGACAGAAACCCCCTGGTTACACGTTTCCATCGAGGTGCACTGAGGCTGAGGCCTCCGGTCAGAGAAGCTTATGCTAAGCGGTGGATCAGGATGCTATTTCATAGCCTCTGATCTCCCCTCTCCTTTGGGGGTCAAGGCTCACGCCTTCTGATGTTGGCCTTTGGGCGGGATGTCCCCGCCTAGTTTGTCAGGTGCCTACCTTCATTCTGCGCCACTCCTGGCTCCTTTCTCTCGCTTTAGCTGTGCTCTTCCACACTAGGCAGGGATTTGTAAGTCTGGCGGCGTGGGCATTCTTGTTCCCATAGCGTTTAGATGCAGCTCGAGTTCCTGAAGGGGAACGTCTCCAGGTTACGCATGTAACCCTAGTTCCCAGAGGGAACGATACGCTGCGTCTCAGTGCCATACTTTCAGCATCCCTGCGAGCGCTTGCTTCATTCCTCGAAGCTGACGCCGGTTCCACTGCATGTGCTTTTAAGCGTCCTGGTCTCTACGTCACCCCGGCCGTGATGTCTCACCCATCCATTGGACTGATTACATATGTGATTCAAAGCGTGGTCACGCTGAAGGCGTTCCCATAGCGTTTCAATGCAGCATCTCGTTCCCTCTGGGAACTAGGGTTACATGCGTAACCTGGAGACGTTTTCAACCATAATTAATTATTGATTTATAAATCACCAAAGTACTGAATTAATTATTTATTGAAACAGCTGCCAATCCTTTGAATGGATACCAGAACAGTCTTGTTGGCCATGGATGAAAACTAACCATGATTATATATAGGCTACATGAAGTATTTAGATCTTACATTAATGAGAGGCATTTAAAGACAGCACAGGGCATCTGCTCCTACATTTGACACACAGGAATTACAGAAAAGAGCACTTTCACAGCAAAAAGTATGATATCACTAAACATAACTCTCCTATCAACTGATATTGATCCATCATAATAAAAACATAGCACCTTGAGAGAGACATTAACAGTAAAAGGAAGTTAAATCTGTCAGCAGTATATATGTCACTGATGGATGCTAGCAAATCCTCTTAGTGTTTGCTGAAAGCTCTTTAGTGGTCTGTTTTTCGCTGTTTTGCCCAGGGGGTGTTATTGCAGTGTACATGTCTGTGGTCAGTATGTTTGTTTTTGGGAGGTGCAAATATTCCATCACCCACAGCTGTGCATGAACCCCTCCAAACGCTCCTGCTGGGAGGATCAGCACTCCCTTCAGTGGTAGATGGATGAGATTAACTAAGATAGGGCAGAGCTCTGGCGGAGATGCTATCATATAGTCCCTGTTGATGCAGAAACGATAAAAATCCCCACTGCCTCAGAGGAAAAGGACGCTTTTAACCCTGGACTCATGGCAGGAAGCCTGAATAACAGCCAGTAAACTGTTACAGGCTAAATCCCAGTGGAGATGAGTAGGTTCACTTACAAGCACAGATGTTATTAATTGCCAAAATGTGAAAGGAGTTGAGTCTTTGAGTAAGTAAGTTTGACTTGCACTGTGCTGGTGCAATTTTTGATTTTTAATGGGTTTGTTAAAAAAGGAACATTTTACTTATTTCACTCTGCCATACATAATTTAGATAGCTGAGGTGAAACTCTGTGAAACGTGCTACAAAATCCACCAAATAATGTGACAATGTCCCGTAAATAGAACACATAAAAATCTTTTAGCTTTGTGTTGGGTTACTGAGTCTTACATCACATTTGTCTCATTCGCCTCTAAACAATGCTTTCTGGGAGTATTTACTGAATCCTGCGCATGTAATGAATGATTTGGTGCAATTTGAATTTTAAACCACTTGAAAGGATTTAGGGTTTTTTATTGAGGAACATGGCAGCTGGCATGTTTCCTGTGCTGGCTTTGCTCATGGTGTATGGATATTAAACAATGACAGAACTAGTGCTTGCAGAACAAAACCCATCCCTAGAGGATGAGGAGGTGTTGAGGTGTCTCCACACCAGTTTCACCTCTATAATTACTGACAAAACCTCAGAGGATTTGGAAATGGAAATGCTTGGAAATGTTGATTAAAAATACAAGCACTTTAAATACCCCTAGACATCTTTATGGGCGATCTTGCTTGTCCGATTGAGCGACGAATAAGGGGAAAATCTGGCAAAATAAATGAATAGACTACTATAACATAAATTCATTCTTACTTATTTATTTATTTGTAACATTTATATATTCATTATAATATAATTGAAATATTCTTAAAATTAAGGCAAGAGGTTCATTAAAATTGTATTTTGTAGTTCATTAAAAAAGCATTCTGACATTTAATTGTAATATTTATTTTACAATACTAATTATATAAGTATTGTAAAATCCACCAAATAATGTGAAAATGTTCAGTAAACAGAGCTTATACACAAATATACTTACATTTTTAATTAAACATTATTCATGTAAATATTTTGTTTAATATTTAATTGTTTGTTTATTCATTGTAATATGTATTTAATTATTATAATATAATTTAAATATACTTAATTTTTTTGAAGCAAGACATTCATTAAAACTTATTGATGTGAAAGACTGTCTGCTTGTGTGTTGCCGTGAATGTAAAATGGTTTTTAGACAATCAATATTGTTGATTAATTTTTGGTGTCTCCCCCACTCACTTTATTATGCTTCAGCGTCACAATTGATTTGTTTTTCTTGTTCAAGTAGCAAAATATTAATCTGCTACCCTGACATACCCACTCTGAATATTGATAGAGATTATACATCCACTTTTCCCCTCTCAGATGAACATTCCTGCAGTGATGAATTTGAGATTTTTAAACTAATTATGAATCACTTTTATTCACCGTAGCAAAATTGTATCATCCTTTCACTGTAATTTATGTGCAGAACTGGCCTGTGTTCATTTTTTTCTGAAAATGTTTCTGAGCTCATCAGTGTCACTGTCTGTTAAGAGGATGACTTCCTCTAGATTCAGAAGTCTCTACATGAGGCTGATTCAGATTGAGGTGATGTATTTTTAACATAAATGTTTGCTCTCCCCAGAGACTCTGAATGGAGGCACAATATGTATGCTAATGCAGCTTGTCTACTATGAAAGGGATAATATCACTCAAATAAAAGAGAGACGGTACAAAAAAGAATTCCACTGCAGGAATTCTGTTTGTATTCATTTGTGCATTTTCCAATATTTTTATGTCTTTCAACCACTGTTGTTTTACATTCATAATGTAATTTATTTCTGAAGCACAGAAATCTATTATTATGTGATTTGTTATACAGTGTGTTTGACACCAGTGTTGGGAGTAACCAAGTAAAGTGCCAGTGATACTTAATGTAACTGCATTTTTAGTAACATGCCAGTAGCTCAATTGTTTTGAAAATATTATATTCCCAGTAACAAGCTTCTTTTTTTCGTCAAGAAATGCTACATCAAAGTGACAAAATGCAAAACCACTATTTTTGTCACGTTGTTTTGTATACACAGCTTTACAGTCGAGTGAACTGAAGTAAAAATCAAATTAACTCTTCTACAATGCACACTTTCTCATATTTGGAAATCTGATTCATTTCAGTGAATTCATTCATTCATTCATTTCTGTATGAAACTTTATGAATTATCATTTTACATTGTCTTTAGTTTCTAGTGATATATAAAATAATATTTGGCCAAATGATAATGTTGCCATTCATCAAACTCAGATATATAAATTATGGTGTTATACTTCAAATTATGACTAGCTTTTCAAGCTGCAGTTCCAAGGTAGCTGTTACGGGGCTGACGAGACGTGAGACGTGCGGATCCATGTGCAAAGCTTTATTGAGCAGAGAGGTCAGAAACACAGGCAGGGTCAAACAGGTATATGGTGGGCAAGACACAAGAATAATCCTAGGGCTAGCGAAGGTCAACGAACGGCGAACAGAATAAAAAAGGGCGAGACTAAAGGGATAAATCCAGGAAACCAGGCAAGGATCAGAAACCGAGAAAACAGACAAGGCAAGACTATGCTAGGCTAAGCCAGGCGGAGCAGAAGACTACTAGAGCCAGACAGTAGACCACCATGGCGGAGCAGAAGACCACCAGAGCCGGACAGTAGACCACCACGGCGGAGTAAAGGACCACCAGAGCCAGACAGTAGACCACCACGGCAGAGCAGAAGACCACCAGAGCCAGACAGTAGACCACCACGGCGGAGCAGAGGACCACCAGAGCCAGACAGCCC
>NW_015505908.1:53892-55141 GCF_001515645.1 Sinocyclocheilus grahami
ACCTCTGGAGATGTTGTAGCCGGTGCCGCTGCCTCTAGCAAATCGGTGATGGAGTATGCGGCCCAGATACACCATAAAGCAACCCCCCATATGGGAAGTGCTGCAGACAGGGGAATGAGTTCAAGAACAGGAGGACTAAAGTGAGTGGGTTTGGGGATACCAACTGCGCGTGCAGACACCAACGGTGCATCCCTCACACTGGACACCAGACTGGGATACCGACAGACCGACCCCAACAATCTGGGTGCAACAGACAGGACGTGACATGACTCTGGATGATCAGCTGTGATGCGACGTGAATCTGGATGAATAGCTGAGACGTGATGTGACTCTGGATGAATAGCTGAGACATGGCGAGACTCTAGAAGGTCAGCTGTGACTTGACTTGACTCATGAAGATCAGCGGTGACTTGACTTGACTCATGAATATCAGCTGTGACTTGACCAGGCTCATGATAATAAACTGTGACTCGATTTGACTCATGATGATCAACTGTGACTAGACTCGACTCAGGAAGATCAGCTGTGACTAGACTTGACTCATGATAATGAATTGTAACTTGACTTGACTCATGACAATCAACTGTGACTTGACTAGACTCATGATCATAAACTGTGACTTGATTTGACTCGTGATGATCAGCGGTGACTTAACTTGACTCGTGAAGATCAATTGTGACTTGACGGGGCGCTGTCGCGTCCGCCATTTTACGATCAGGCCCCGAACGGCGAACAGAATCAAAAAGGGCGAGACTAAAGGGATAAATCCAGGAAACCAGGCAAGGATCAGAAACCGAGAAAACAGACAAGACAAGGCTAGGCTAGGCTAGGCTAGGGCAGGGAAACTAACGAGGGCTCTGTAGTGTAGCTATCTAGAGATATGCGCTAAACAATTCTCGGCAGAGGGAAGGGATCAGAGTGAGTGTTAAATAGTGAGGGAGTGATATGAAACAGCTGGGTGCAATCAGTGTTGTGTGCAATTAGTGAACCAGCTGTGTGCAATCAGTGCTGTGAATGATGGGATATGTAGTCCGGGATGATATGCAACAGTGTGAGTGCGAGAGTCAATGAAAATGGGAAGGGTGACCTCTGATGGTTAGCCGACGGAAGTTCATGGACCGGATTCGTGACAGAGCCCCCCCCCAAAGAGCGGCTTCCAGACGCTAAAACCCCTTTATGATTCCGGAGGGCGGTGGAGTGGAGGCGGAACAGGGGGAGGGATGGAGGGCCACCTGGAAGTGGAGAGACC
>NW_015505908.1:55229-74294 GCF_001515645.1 Sinocyclocheilus grahami
GACTCAGGAAGATCAGCTGTGACTAGACTTGACTCATGATAATGAATTGTAACTTGACTTGACTCATGACAATCAACTGTGACTTGACTAGACTCATGATCATAAACTGTGACTTGATTTGACTCGTGATGATCAACTGTGACTAGACTCGACTCAGGAAGATCAGCTGTGACTAGACTTGACTCATGATAATGAATTGTAACTTGACTTGACTCATGACAATCAACTGTGACTTGACTAGACTCATGATCATAAACTGTGACTTGATTTGACTCGTGATGATCAGCGGTGACTTAACTTGACTCGTGAAGATCAATTGTGACTTGACGGGGCGCTGTCGCGTCCGCCATTTTACGATCAGGCCCCGAACGGCGAACAGAATCAAAAAGGGCGAGACTAAAGGGATAAATCCAGGAAACCAGGCAAGGATCAGAAACCGAGAAAACAGACAAGACAAGGCTAGGCTAGGCTAGGCTAGGGCAGGGAAACTAACGAGGGCTCTGTAGTGTAGCTATCTAGAGATATGCGCTAAACAATTCTCGGCAGAGGGAAGGGATCAGAGTGAGTGTTAAATAGTGAGGGAGTGATATGAAACAGCTGGGTGCAATCAGTGTTGTGTGCAATTAGTGAACCAGCTGTGTGCAATCCGTGCTGTGAATGATGGGATATGTAGTCCGGGATGATATGCAACAGTGTGAGTGCGAGAGTCAATGCAAATGGGAAGGGTGACCTCTGATGGTTAGCCGACGGAAGTTCATGGACCGGATTCGTGACAGTAGCTTCCAAAGTACTGTAGGAATAGTGTTGCTATTTGCTATGTTTTGTACAGCACCTTGAGCACAGAAAAAGTGCTATATAAAGTAAACCTATTATTATGATTTTTATTAGTAGTAGTAGCAATTTTGTTATTCGAAAAATTTGAGACCCATGAGTTATATACTGTATATATAAATATATATATATTTTTTTTTCATGTATCAAACTTTACTAAAGAGGAAAACAACCTATACAGCATGCATTTCAATCAATCCTGCTGTCAGTTCTGATGTGTTTGGATGTACTGGACCTTCCATTTCCATTGAGAGGAGTTAACAAGAAGTAATATCAGTCTATCTTTAGTAACACTTTCCTGACTCATTTGATTCGATTGGCAGAAGTTAAAACATTTATAGAGGCATTTCCACAAACATGGAATAAAAAAGTAAAGTCATGTAACAACCACACAGCACACATTGAAATATTTAGATTTGCGTAATACACAATACTTTTTCACATACTCTCAAATAGCAGGCAGTATGCTAGTAATTCTGAAGGTGGCAGTTGACATCACCCAGGTCAGTAGAGAGCACCATACAGCTTGCATGCACATCAACTTGTGTTGAAAAGAATAGAAAAGTTGAAACCGCTACAATATCAGGGACTGTGTGAAACTAGTTGTCATTCTTTATGCCATCATGCCTGAATCACTCCATCATCAGAGAAGATTCTCAGTGCTATGAAGTGTCATTTACAGATTTCTTGCATGCAGGAGGGGTGTGTGCTTTGTACAGCCACTACAGAGTATTTTTAGTATCCACCTTTGTAGTTGCCGTGGAAGCTGTGCTAATAAACTGCTCGTCTCTGAGGCCCGTCAACTTTTCTGCTCAAAAGTGAGGCAAGAGCGGCTTTGGTGATGCTAGATTAGCACCCATAGGAATATAAGACCCTGATATTAAGTCAGGCAGAGACGACTGTGTCCAGATCAATAATTTTCTAAAGGGTAAGGTGATTACTGTGTGGTTATTGAATTTTAGCTGCAACTGCAACACAGAAGTCCATTTACACTCCGACTGTAAAACTGGGTTAGAAATGACAATTTTCCGATATGACTTCACCTCAGATGTGGACCCATTCATTTAACTAATTAGTTTGTCTCAGTGATTTTCGATTTAGCTACCATCGTAGATATTTTCACAAATCATAATACAGCTATGGACATACGTGGCATCAAAGCCGTTTCCCTTTGAACTCTGTTTCTCAGGGTTTCATCAAAGGTTCAGCTGACCTTCCGTAAGCGGCTCTATTAAGAGACCATCAGAGTTGTTTTGAGTCTCGACCTATTATGTCAGGCTTGCATGATAGCATTAGGGCGACAACATGACAGACGTTCAAATAAACTTGAATACGTCAGACTGTGATATGAGTGAAACAAGTTTCAAATATTCCCTTGTGCTAACGACTTAATTAATTTGGGAGCAGGCTATGCTTCAGAACGCCACAGCCTGATGTCCATATGGCACACAGAGAGGAAAGCTTCAGTTCTTATCTGCCACACAGTATAAAACACATTCTGCAATTCAAATGTGCCAGAAAATGAGTTATAGCTTTGCTCTTCAAAGCTATTATTGCATAATGCTGTTAAACTAATAGTATACCTAGGTATAAAGCAGCTACAGTTTTTTTTTCAATTGCTCTTACACTAAGATCTTTATACCCCAGCACCTTGAGAGACTTTCTGCAAATATGTCTGAGATTAAGCGGGGCAGAATCTTCCAGCTGGTCAGGCCCTCTGACATTGTCTGTTCTTCTGTCAGCTGGGTGAAGTTTGAGTAGTTTTCCCCAAGCAGCGGTCGGCTCATTGCTCCATATGTACTCTTGAGCTCAGAGCTTTAAATCTGTTGGAGCTGTGTGGTTGTTGCCAAAAAGTTCCCTTGTTTAACAAAGCTCTCTGTGTGTTATCCTTTTAGATTCACTTCTCTCCCTTTGCCAACATGAGTGACTGTAGCGAAACAACATGGTGTAGCTGCTGTTCAGTTTGAAGGGAGAAAATACCCCACAGTTATACATTTTTAGCTAATTTTTAGTCTATATATTTAGATTTTAGCATAGTTGCATACGCTCTAAGTTACTGCACACCATAAATATTACAGCAGTATATGCACGTTACTAGGGATGTGCTTGAAACCTGCACACAGTAGTGGTGTTTCATTCATGAATGAATCAGTGTTATAGAAAAAAAAAATCTTAAATTGTGAATAAAAATGGGGAAAAAAGTTGAGTCTCTTTTGAAATGTATTTAAATGTATATTTTAATAAAGGATATTAAAGCCAGCGTGAAATTCTCCATAACTATTTTCTAAATTGATCTTACTATCAGCGATTCATCCATGTATATGTATATTTTATTAATTTGTAACTTCATCATTTAGTCCACTTAATCGCCCACCCTCTTTCTTACAATCAACTGCAAGCTTGTATTCAGATTTGCCTCCATCCAATAAACAACTGATGGATAAAACCAAGTCGCCATCCTACATTTCTTCTTTTTAGATACTCTGTTACATTCAGATGTACATTACAATATGGAAGAAAAGATATGTCGCTACTTCTGTCACATCGTAACTTTATGAGTTACTTTGGTTGTGAATGAAACAGTTGAGTGAATGATTCTGTGATTTACTTATGCAAAATTGTGGCATCAAAATAACTGCATAAATCACATGTCGCCACCTACTGGCATATTGGTTTAACCTGCAGAAAGGATCAGTGAATGAATCAGAACTAATCATTTTAGTGAACTGATTCAGTAGAATTGATTTATCAAGAAATTAAAATAACCAATTCACAGGAATGCAACACTTATTTTACGTGCATTAGCTTTAT
This sequence comes from Sinocyclocheilus grahami, assembly GCF_001515645.1. Classification (NCBI taxonomy): domain Eukaryota; kingdom Metazoa; phylum Chordata; class Actinopteri; order Cypriniformes; family Cyprinidae; genus Sinocyclocheilus; species Sinocyclocheilus grahami. The sequence goes on from NW_015505908.1 coordinate 58,872, forward strand.
TTTTTTACGCAGTGTTTGTAATAAAAATCTTTTAGTGAATTATAAACAGCAATTTGGTTGGAGAATATAAATACAATATATGGAGACTATAAATAGAATAGAGTGACACATCTGGTTTAATCCACATCCACGTACGTCCCTCAGGTCTATTGGAATCCAGAATATGAACCTCTCAGCAAAAATCCTGTTCTTCTAACATCACTTCTGTTGAACGTTTTCTGTCATGCTGGCAAAAACTTTCCTACTACATCTGAACCACGCAGGGGAAGATGACAGCAGATCTGTTTAATTGCCATGTTCACAATTCCTGGAACTGTTGTGCTAACACATAAGAGAAATGAAAGTTTTTGCATGCATGGCTGCATATTATAGAAGAATAATGGGGTTTTGTAATTTTCTGGTTTATGAAATGTCATGCATGTTGGGTGGGAGGCAGCGCTGAGGCGATCGCACAGGTAGCAATCAGTCAAAGCTAATTTCGTGTTTGTGCACTCGGCTCATTGTTCAGATTTGAATGCCATTATTATAAAGAACAAAGCCTGTCCTTTCCAACAACTGCGCTTTATCATCAGACCATGAAACAGCACTGCAGTTACAAGATTTGGCAGTGTAGCTGTCTTTGTTGAGGAGTAACTGAGAGAAAATACTTTGGGTTGTGTCTGTGTAGTGGATGTTAAAAATCAAAAAGACAGCACCTCTTACTGCGGTTTCTTGATAATGAACAGGCACGTCCTGCTTTCCAAGATATAGCCATCATAAGTCTGCTGATTGCAGAATATATTAACATTGTTTTCTGAGAAGAATCGAACCACCCACACGCAAGTTATTTCTAAAGCCTTTTCTGGTTTCGCATTGTCTTGAACTGAAGAGGTTGGTGGGCAGCTCAACGAGTATTGACAGAAAGACAGATGGAAATGGGGGGCCAATCTGCCTTATGTACATGCCCTTAACTGAATACTGTATGCTGCATGACCACACCGATAGCACCAGCGAAGTGGAGCTTTTCACTTGGAACAAATCTCCCTGACATCTGACAGGTCAAACTATAGCAGTTCTAAGGAAAACTTTCTTCCTCCTCTTCCCTACGGTTGCAGTTATTATTCAATGATATGTCTCTCCATAGAATCAGATGTTACTGCAAAGTAAAGCAGTTCATGCAACATTGTTTACTAATAATAGTCTTCTTGTGGTTGCAGTTATCGGCAGGGGAAGAGATGCTTCTTTATCGGAAATACATTTGATGTTTTCTCTCAGCGAAATGGTCCACACCACACTCATTACAAACCAAATGATTCAGTCGTCAATAAATGCATTTAGATAAATGATGAATGATGATTTGTTTAAGCAATTTATAGGCCATCTCAAAATCATCAATCTTTTGCAAATCTGAAAAGTTTTCTTTTTTTTTTTTTACAGATGCAGGTCTTCCTGAATTTAATTAAAGCGGAATGCTTTTCCTTAGCTGGAAATGCAATCAATAAGCAGTTCTTTTATAGCATAAGTATGTTATTTGTGTGTAAGAAAAATTATTTTATTTGTAAATCTGTAGACCCAGGTGTCTGCTGTCGACATGTAGAAATAAAAAATGTCTATTTTAATTTATATGTATGTATGTATATATAGATATATAATCAATTAGTAATGTCTGTTTTATTAAAAATATAGTGTCAGTCTAAAGTATTTAATTTTGTGGTCAAAATTCCTACAAAAATACTATATCTGCAGTGTTTCAAAGTTATCTAGGACCAATTTTTTTAATGATATCTAGACTCCCTCTTTATGAAAGAATGATTTTCCAGAGTAGGTTCAAACACATGAAATGAATAACAGCATTTGTTCTCCCATTTGAAATCAGCCCCTGATGGTTCATTTTAATTGGCAGTTGGTCACAGTGCTTTCCAAGATATCTGTCTTCCACTCCGCTCAATTATGCTGCAGTCTCAAACACGCCAAGACGTCTTCCTGTTGCGGTAGTTTTCATTAATATAATCCACGAATAACATATTTCCTATCGTTTTCTTTTTTTACAATTATTGCAGTTACCAGTTACAATGTCTCTTAACATATTGAAAGACACATTTGTACACATTTGTACATGTGCACACCTACTCGTCTTGCCCCTTAAATCTGCCTCTCCTACTGTATGCAATTTAGAATTGATTCAGAAACTGCGTTGCTTAGTTACGAGGCATTATTGCTCTTCTAAAATTGGGGGGTGGGAAGGGAACTCTCTCTCTCTGGCATGTTTCATGCAGCCACATGCTCTGTAGAAGCTTGGAACGTTACAATTATTGCAGTTACCAGTTACAATGTCTCTTAACATATTGAAAGACACATTTGTACACATTTGTACATGTGCACACCTACTCGTCTTGCCCCTTAAATCTGCCTCTCCTACTGTATGCAATTTAGAATTGATTCAGAAACTGCGTTGCTTAGTTACGAGGCATTATTGCTCTTCTAAAATTGGGGGGTGACTCTCTCACTCTCTCTCTCTGGCATGTTTCATGCAGCCACATGCTCTGTAGAAGCTTGGAACGGTTCTTTCTTTCTTTCTTTCTTTCTTTCTTTCTTTCTTTCTTTCTTTCTTTCTTTCTTTCTCTGTTTAGTGCTGCAGTCAGTGTAGTCCTTAAATAGGCACGCAATGCAACCAGAGAACTCTGACACAGGATTCCCAATACTCAAGCTCCACTCTGTTTTGAAGCTTTTTTCCAGTCTTCATTAAAATAAAATGAGTTAAAAATTGCTGTTTGATCTTTCTTCAGTTAGCTTCTATAATGCAATTTTCTTCATAAAGAAGTCATGAATCTTCAGTTCTGTCATATCAGCATGTAAATTACCATTATAGTAGTGGCTTTATGGATTTCTACACTTCCTCATTAGGAAATACCCAATGCCTGTAAACTGCACCACCTGGGACTTTTGATTTGCAGGTATCTGTGTCCGTAGAACATATAAATCGTTTTATAGCAGCTCTCGAACACATTAACCTGATAAAAGATGGATGATAGTGGATGTAACACATACCGAAGCGTATCTCTCAGCGCCTCAGCCTTCCTTTACCCGCTCCTGACTGCTGCCTCAGCTCCTTCCTAAGAAAGAACGCGCTCACGAGCGAGAGGAAGAGGGAGAGAGAGCGAGAGAACTAATGAGGGAGAGAGAGGGGGTGTGTGAGAGGAAAAAGATGCTGAATCCTGGTTGGCTAGAGAGAGTAGAGGCTGACTCAGTGGATCTGGAAGAGCAGCATGTGACAGATGCAATTCTCATCCCAGTCCTCACCATCAGATCAGGGGCTTGTTCGCCATTGGCCCCGTTCATTGGAGCGGCAATGCACGGCGTACTATGCTCTCCTTTGCCAGACCCAGCGGAGCTCTCTCACTAGCGCGTATCACTTGCGCAACGAGCAGGAGACTCAGCCCAGACACACTTCAGCCCAGCGCAAAGAGCCGAGACTGAGGAAGAGGAAAGAGCAGCTCTGCCTTATTCTCTTTGCCGTTGTACGGAAGAGGAGAGAGCTGGATAACGCATTGTTGGAGGCTACTACAAAAAGCAGAGGCACATCAGAAAAAGCTCACAAAGTGACTGTAACAGACTGATGTCTGAGGATCCGAGAGGATGAGGGAACACGCTCTCTCCGTTCCTGACTGAGGGAAAGTGAGCTTGTGCCTTTCATCTGAAACAGAGAAGCAAAAGAAAAGGCTTGTTGGGTGGACTTGTTTCACTCTCTCTTGGCTGGACTCTGTGCATGGAAGCTTCGGGTCCCCCATGGCGTGTTACTACATTGTCATCAGCTCCACACACCTCAGCAATGGACACTTTCGAAACATCAAGGGAGTTTTCCGAGGTCCCCTCAGCAAGAACGGCAACAAAAACTTGGTAACTACCCTGTCTCCCTTAGCAATGTGTGTTTGATCGTGAGCTTAGGAAGTGTTTGCATTGGATTTGAAGCTAGCAATGTTGCTTCTAGAAACTTTTCAGTACTGTGATAAAACTGCACATGTCATACAGATGAGTATAATTAATTGATATTATGATTAGTAAAAACCCATCTGTAAAAAGGGGTAACCTGCAGTTGTTACCTTAAAGAGCTATTTCTACTTGATAATATATTTCAATTAAATAATGTATTTAGGTTGATCGATGTTAAATGTTTTTGACTTGAATAAGACCAGTAAATTTAGATGTTACCATTTTTTCAGTTTAGATCCAATTGTAATTGTAATGATGGATTATGAGCACTTCACAAGTAATCAGACTGTAACATGAACATCAATGTAAAGCTGGCCAAGCAATAATCCTTCTGGAAAAGTGTTGTGAAATGACTTCACGTTCAGTACTTCCTGTTTATGAGGAAAGTTGCAGATGGAGAAAGTGAGTGAGAAAGTGAGTTCGGCTCTAGTCCGTGACCATAACTAAATTCCTAACAGATGGATAGGGATCAAATTAATCTCTACTCACAGTCACGGTTTGGGATTTAGTCTAACCGTACTTTTCTGGTCTTGCCCTCAAAATAATCCTCCCGTTTTTTTGCTCTCACAAAACTGCCTCTATTTCAGCACAAACTCTGCTGTAAACCAACCATATCTAGGGCAGCAGAAAAGGGAATTTTAAAACAAAATCAGCGTTAGTAAAATAAGATTTTTCATAATTACTCTGTGAGCAGTTTGAAGATTGTTTTTCAATTCGTTGGTGAGTTAAGCAGGATTATAAATACAAAGTAATACAATGAATGATGCAGCTGTACAGTGTAATTTAATTAAAGCGCTCTGCTGGAATGGAAGCATCTTACAAAGCTTTTAAATGTGGAAGTGAAATTTCATACTCTCTTTCACGGCTTCCTTCTCAAGTTTGCCTGTGTCATCTCTGTCAGTTGGGGGAACAGAGATTTCTTGACAGCAGCCTCCTCCTTTCAAAAGAATCAAAAATGATTGGAGATGAAATATTGAAACACTTGGCTTGGGATCAAGCGCCAATGCTGCTCATCTGCCTCCCGCCTCCAGCTGAAAGGCTAATACTGAGGGAACGTTTGGGTGGCGTAACTGTGAATGCAGCAACATATTGTTTCTCGAGCACGGACGAAAAGTAGAATGAGGTTTCGGTGGCTGTTGTCAGCTCGATCTCAATGCAATTATCAGATTTGACACATCTCCCACTCTATTGCGGGGAGAATCTGGTGTCAGTGAATGTAAAATTACGGCTGAGCATTGTGTGCATCACTGCCGCCGCTTTGTAACAGTAAATTTCCTTCATTACTCTTGCCGCTGCATAGAGCAGCTGTAAATCTCATATACTCTTGCACACACACTCTCAGATGTAAGGGAATGAAAGGCAGACTAAGAAAGCTGTGCTTATCCCAGCGCTGGTGCAGTGCCATCTGGCTCCTTTTCCTGGTGCAGTGATATTTTAGTCCAGAAGAAAAGCTTTGTGCTGTAGAACATTTGTTCAGCGTGGCTCAGATGCAGAGGAAAGGAGAGGAGGAAGGATAATATCGATATAACTGTGAGAGTGTGAGTGCTCCCATAGTCACTCTTATGATATGATGGACTTTTCTGCTATGAAATACATCAGTGAAATCCATCTTTGTAATTAGAGGAACTTGCTCTCCTTGCTTTCTCTGCACATCCGAGGGCTTGGTTCAAGCGAAAGAGTCAACCTGTTGATAATGTTGAGAGGAAAACGAAAACAAGACAAGTTGTGCATATCTAGCGAATTGAATGACCCATAACAGCGACTTTGACACTGAGCATGTTCTACTTGCGATAGTTGTGGAGAAGAAATTAGAACATTGCATAAAACATAACATTTAACACTGTTTGGAAACAATTTTTTTTTTTAACAATTACAAAATTAAATGACACTCACTTTTGTAATAACTTTATTATTATTATTATTATTATTAACATTATATTTTGTTTATTTTTACATAAAGTAGATTATTGTTTTGTAATTTGTTAAATTATAAAAAAGTAGCAAAGGAATCTTCATATCATGTATTGTATACTGTCTATAATTTCTTAAACTATTTTATTAAGTTTTAAATTAAAGGTTTTATTAATATATATTTATTATTTTATTATATATATTATACGTGTTATAAAGACACTTAAAGAGGTCATATGATGCATTATTATTATTATTATTATTATTATTATTATTATTATTAACATTATATTTTGTTTATTTTTACATAAAGTAGATTATTGTTTTGTAATTAGTTAAATTATAAAAAAGTAGCAAAGGAATCTTCATATCATGTATTGTATACTGTCTATAATTTCTTAAACTATTTTATTAAGTTTTAAATTAAAGGTTTTATTAATATATATTTATTATTTTATTATATATATTATACGTGTTATAAAGACACTTAAAGAGGTCATATGATGCAATTTCAATTTTTCCTTTCTCTTTGGAGTGTGACAAGCTCTTGGTGCATAAAGAAGATCTGTAAAGTTGCAAAGACTAAAGTCTCAAATCCAAAGAGATATTCTTTATAAAAGTTAAGAGTCAACCACGTCTACCTAAAACGGCTCGTTCTAACACGCCCCCACATGTCTACGTCACGATGGGGGAAGATTTGCATAACGCTGCCCAAATGTTCATGCAAAGCACAAATGTCTGTGAAGCCCTAAACACCATCGCCTGTGCGCAAGAGCTGAGGCAGCAGCAAAAAAAGCTTAATCGCAGAGAGCTAGAGAGAAAGAGACTAAAACAGTGGGAGGAAAGGGATTGAAAAAGGGCAAAATGTTATTATGTTCCTCTTACCCTTTGTCTTTCCCTGCTGGGAAAGCTGGCCCGACAATTTGCATTGTGGGAACACAATGCGTGTGTGTGCAGACGCGCTCAAAGTTCCTTCCTAATTGAGAATTACAGCAGAAATCCAGCTTTAGCAGTGACCAGGTCCCCGTGCACAAGCTCTGCTGCGGGGTAATTAATGTAGTGGCGCAGACGATTAGCCTCTGCAACCTTTTGCCACATTTTACCGCGTGGCCCCATCCAGGTGCGAGAGAGAAACGAGCATTTAGATATAACACCATGCAGCATGCATTATTTACAGAGAGGTAGAACCCCGTGCTTGTCATCACTGCCGAATGCAGACAGATGTAGTTAACTTTACACACGCCTGAGACAAATGTGTGGCACGCTCACACTCGGCTGATTAAAATTCACTCCATTCATGGCCTTCTGTTACTCATAAATGCCAGGTTCATTTAAATACCCTGAACGTGGCGTTTTGCCTGCTAGTGCTGCATCAATTTCATTTCACAGTGCTGTTAACTTTATAACAATGGAATCATTCTCTCTGAACCTCGCAGACACGGTGTTTGTGTCTTTGTGAGTGTCTGTCTGTGTGTGCTTTGGAGGTATTCACTGTGACAAATCAAATCTCTTGCCCTAGTTGTGTTGTTCTCCTCCTCTGTGCACAAAAGAGGCATGGTGCAGATTCCAGGGGCCCTTATAAAAGTGCTAATCCCATGTTTTCTACTGACGGTGAACCCATTTTCACACTGATTCACAGAAAATACCCCATTGAATAAACTGTGTACTTTGAAGGCACAAAGGCAGAGTGGGGTTTCACTGTAGGCTTGCTGCTGAGGTATAATAGCACAATTACACAGTAGCATGGCGGCTTTACCCTTTCTCCTTCCTGTATTCGGCTCACCTGATGTCCGGAGACGAAATGTTCACGGTCATCCTATGCTGTCAACCCATTGTTGTTGTCTTACCCTCCTAAATATTTAAGTCGCTGTTCACAAGGATCTATAATTTACCTGCTGTTTCAATGCAGAATGACCGCCTAACGCGGTGAGACCGATCTCCTGCTCTAAAGCGCCCGCCTCTATATAATCGCTTGAACTTTGCCAGGCTTTTTTGTACACATCGGGAGGGTTTTGCACTCGTAAGCAGTGGAGTAAAAATACCCTTCCAGCCCTGAGCTGTGGCCTTGTACAGCTGAAGGGCAGCATATAGAGAGGCTTCGTTACAGCGTTCCTGCCTCCTAAGGAACGGATACTGCTATACCATAGACTGTGACATATCCACTCTGAACCTGAAAGCATATGATAGTTCTCCCAGAAGTGTTCAGTATTTACTGTACTCACCTATATGTTGATCCTAACCTGTTGAGTATGCTGTTATTTTTTCAGTTGAATGCAAACGGAGAATTTTTGAAGAATATTTATGTAGTGGTTTATAATATATAGACCATATATAATTCATAGTGACCACTAGCTTTAAAAATTAGAAGAAACATTTTGATGTTTTAACTTTTTAACTTTTATGCATTTGGCAGACACTTTTATACTTTTACATGCATTATACATACACTGCCATTTACAAAATGGTACTTCCTAAATAATTTGTAATGCATAAAACTATTAATTTCAGCAAAAATGCATGAAAGTGATCAAAGTGACAGTAAAGACATAATGCTACAAAAGATTTGGATTTAAATGAAACACTTTTTTCTATAAATCAAATAAATCTGGGGGGCATCATTGTTTCCACAAAAATGTTAATTAGTACCACTGTCATCATATTAGAATGGTTTCTGAAGGATCATGTGACACTGATGACTGGAGTAATAGCTGCTGAAAATTCAGCTTTGCATCAGAAATAAATTACATTTTAAAATATACAGTATCTCAATAGAAAACAGTTATTTTAATTTATAATGATATTTCACAAAATTGCTGTTTTTACTGTATTTTTTAGCAAATGAATATAGTCTTGGTGAGCATACTGTAAGAGACATATTTAAATAAAAGAAAAAATCTTTTAGACCAAACTTTTGAATGGTAGTGTACATTTTATCAATTCATGCATTCCCAGGGAAATATACCTTATAACTTTGGGTTGTTTACTGCTATCTAAGTTGCAAAAAGACCTTTGTGCAAGCACACTAATATGTAAGTCAGTATTCATTGATTCATTTATCATTGCAGCATTCGTGGTCTCATTTAATTATATTTGGTCATGAGATACAATGCTTTTTGTTATTAAGGATATGAAAAAAGTTTGAACTGCAATTTTTTTTTATTTTACCATGATGACTTTGAATATAAGCTAAAAAAAACCTCTTCAAAATGTTCCTTTTGTGTTTAATAAAATAAAATAAATAAATAAAAGCATACAGGTTTGGAATGACACGAGGTTGAGTAAATGATGACAATTTAAATTTTTATGTGAACTGTCCCTTTAACACTTTATATGCTTGTTTGTTTATGCTAAATAATAGAAATGCAGAGTGAAATATGCAGTACAATGAATGCAGTAGGTATGGGAAGGCACAGGTGCAGTGCTGGAAAGAGAGCCCTGTGGTTGTGCCAGTAATTGAACGAGTCCCCATCGTTGCTCATAGCCACTCACCGCAATATGACTGCTGAGAGCCTTTTAATGTTCCCCATTCCTTTGAGTGATTTTATAATGCAGAGCATCCCAGCTGCCTCATCTTACTTGATTTGATGCTTACTGTCACTTGAGCTTCATTTCAGACTGATTTATGTTTAAGTGTACAAAATAACTGTAGCAAATAGATCCATCAGAACTACATAATCACCATAAACTTTCACTACAAAATTCTGATTATATTTTGCTGGCTACAGTTTCGAAACACTTTTCTGTTTGATACATTTATTTAGCCGTTGAATATTGAACTGCAACGTGTGTGTGTGCATGAACCTGATTGAGTATTTGTGTCTGTGCCTTGTTTTCTCAGTTCTCTTGTGTGTATTTGTGTTTCAAACACATTTAAAATCTCTCACCATGGTTTGCCGGGAGACTGAGACTATTCAAAAAGGTATTGAAATCACTGACGAAATGACATAGTATAATCTGTTTTTAAATGGGTTTATACAGTGTTCGAACTATGCCGTGGACTTTGGGGGAGCCCACTTGTTTTTATTTTATAACGGGGGGGGGGGGGTTAACCTAATTAAACCTTGAATTAGGTTTAAACCGACGTCATGCATGAATGAATGATATTTTTGCAATTTTACACATAATAATCCACAATGATCACATTACACAAAACTGAAATTGCACGTCAAAATAACACATTGTCAGCATTTTTTGAGACCCCTCAAAATTTCACAAATCACGTTTTCCGGGGAGCCCATGTCTTATTAAGGGGAGCCGAGCTCTCCCTAGCTCCCCCGTAGTTCGCACCCTGGGTTTATATGTATCTCCTTTGCTATATATAAAAATTAGTGCTGTCAATCAATTTAAAAAAAAACCTAATCAGTCGCATTAATTTTTATCGCAAAAAATTTACTAATTAATTTTTCTTAAATTAATAGTGATTAATCCCCCCTAGCATTAATGTTTTTAAATACACTTTTATATTGCAATAATTTCACATTCAATCTTCAAATTAATGTAGAAACAACATAAAGACAGTATATTTGTAATGGCATCTTTTTACGACTGAAGGCGTGTATCACTGAGACCACTACTACTGTTGTCTCTATGAAATTGTTTTTTCGCCCTAATATTTAACCATTGACTATAGCCATTCAACATTACAGTATAATTGAGAGCTATCAATTTTAACATTTATTAGACTTGAAAAAATAACTTCTAATTTAAGTGAACGTAAAACAATCTTCACATAAACTCATTATAATAAATGTAATATTCAGCTGCCAGTGCCTTTCAGCAAGTAGAAAATTTAATATTTAAATATACAGAAATTGATAAAGTTATCAAACACTAAAATCTAAATTAAATGTAGATAAATCCGTAAAGCTACAAAAGTTATTGATTTCCTTTTTTTTCTTTTTCTTTCGTTCTTTGATTAACGGACATCACAGCAGCTGGGTTATTAGGTTATTTTGGCTGCTTTAAGAGCTGCTGCTGCTGAACATGACGCGGATCTGACACACATCATATTTTCTCACAACTCTTTACCTTTTCTGACCCACTTCAGGTCTTAAAGTCTCTACTAATGAGCCAACGGGTTGAATCAGGTGCATTAGATGAGGGAGACAGTGCTGGGCTGCTCCAGGACAGTTTTGAAAACCACTGTACTGTATCAGAGACGTGCTCTTAAATGTGACTCATATATAACAAATACATGCACGGTTTTAAGACTTTTTTTTTGGTAACTTCATGACTTAACTGATGACATAACTATGACATTGCATGCTCATAGTTTCTTTCGCACTTTAATATGAAATTATACAGTGAGCACCACTGCATTAGTGCAGGCAATTGAAGAGCACATACTAGTACGAGCACAGCATAAAGGCTGACAGGACAGGAAAATTTGGTTTCACTTTATTTTGATGGTCCTTTTAACACATTCTGTTGAGTATAAGTAACGTTGCACCTTCATTGGAGTATTAGTGGAGTATTAGTAGACTGGTAGGGTTAGGGTTAGAATAAGTTGACATGTACTTGCAAAGTTACTTATAGTCAGTAGAATGTATGTTGGGAGACCATGACAATAAAGAGTTAGCAGATATTAAGCAAACAGTCTACTAATACTTTGATGAGAGTTAGTAGACATGTAGGTGCAACATTATTTATTGTCAACAGAATGTTCAAAAGGGACCATCAAAATAAAGTGTTACCAGAAATGTATTTTTGCTGACAACATCTCATCTGATCGCAGTTCACTGTTCTACTGAACCTCCCTCGTCACCTGTACCTTTTATTTCGTGCTCGTTTGACTAGTGCCCGTTCACCGCGGGGCGCCCTCAAGCACAGGGCCCGGTGCACCATTTTTTCTACAAATCTTTGAGTTAACGTACTAAGCATGAGTGGAATTTGCACCGCAGCGCCCCCACACCTTGATGCTCATGACAAGAATAGCATGTATAGTTATCTTTATTGAAGTGAATTAGGTTTAAACCGGCGTCATGCATGAATGAATGATATTTTTGCAATTTTACACATAATAATCCACAATGATCACATTACACAAAACTGAAATTGCACGTCAAAATAACACATTGTCAGCATTTTTTGAGACCCCTCAAAATTTCACAAATCACGTTTTCCGGGGAGCCCATGTCTTATTAAGGGGAGCCGAGCTCTCCCTAGCTCCCCTGTAGTTCGCACCCTGGGTTTATATGTATCTCCTTTGCTATATATAAAAATTAGTGCTGTCAATCAATTTAAAAAAAAACCTAATCAGTCGCATTAATTTTTATCGCAAAAAATTTACTAATTAATTTTTCTTAAATTAATAGTGATTAATCCCCCCTAGCATTAATGTTTTTAAATACACTTTTATATTGCAATAATTTCACATTCAATCTTCAAATTAATGTAGAAACAACATAAAGACAGTATATTTGTAATGGCATCTTTTTACGACTGAAGGCGTGTATCACTGAGACCACTACTACTGTTGTCTCTATGAAATTGTTTTTTCGCCCTAATATTTAACCATTGACTATAGCCATTCAACATTACAGTATAATTGAGAGCTATCAATTTTAACATTTATTAGACTTGAAAAAATAACTTCTAATTTAAGTGAACGTAAAACAATCTTCACATAAACTCATTATAATAAATGTAATATTCAGCTGCCAGTGCCTTTCAGCAAGTAGAAAATTTAATATTTAAATATACAGAAATTGATAAAGTTATCAAACACTAAAATCTAAATTAAATGTAGATAAATCCGTAAAGCTACAAAAGTTATTGATTTCCTTTTTTTTCTTTTTCTTTCGTTCTTTGATTAACGGACATCACAGCAGCTGGGTTATTAGGTTATTTTGGCTGCTTTAAGAGCTGCTGCTGCTGAACATGACGCGGATCTGACACACATCATATTTTCTCACAACTCTTTACCTTTTCTGACCCACTTCAGGTCTTAAAGTCTCTACTAATGAGCCAACGGGTTGAATCAGGTGCATTAGATGAGGGAGACAGTGCTCCAGGACAGCAGGACAGTTTTGAAAACCACTGTACTGTATCAGAGACGTGCTCTTAAATGTGACTCATATATAACAAATGGTTTTAAGATTTTAAGACTTTTTTTTTGGTAACTTCATGACTTAACTGATGACATAACTATGACATTGCATGCTCATAGTTTCTTTCGCACTTTAATATGAAATTATACAGTGAGCACCACTGCATTAGTGCAGGCAATTGAAGAGCACATACTAGTACGAGCACAGCATAAAGGCTGACAGGACAGGAAAATTTGGTTTCACTTTATTTTGATGGTCCTTTTAACACATTCTGTTGAGTATAAGTAACGTTGCACCTTCATTGGAGTATTAGTGGAGTATTAGTAGACTGGTAGGGTTAGGGTTAGAATAAGTTGACATGTACTTGCAAAGTTACTTATAGTCAGTAGAATGTATGTTGGGAGACCATGACAATAAAGAGTTAGCAGATATTAAGCAAACAGTCTACTAATACTTTGATGAGAGTTAGTAGACATGTAGGTGCAACATTATTTATTGTCAACAGAATGTTCAAAAGGGACCATCAAAATAAAGTGTTACCAGAAATGTATTTTTGCTGACAACATCTCATCTGATCGCAGTTCACTGTTCTACTGAACCTCCCTCGTCACCTGTACCTTTTATTTCGTGCTCGTTTGACTAGTGCCCGTTCACCGCGGGGCGCCCTCAAGCACAGGGCCCGGTGCACCATTTGCACCCCCCTAAGGATGGACCTGTATAAATATATACAGGTGCATCTCAATAAATTCGAATTTCGTGGAAAAGTTCATTTATTTCAGTAATTCAACTCAAATTGTGAAACTCGTGTTTTAATGTATATATATATATATATATATATATATATATATATATATGGATGACGTCAATTTAAAAAGTAAAAAATAGGTTCACTCTTAAAAAAGTTTGAAAACCACTGTTGTACATGATTATGGATTTATAGAGCACTTATGTACTATAGACAAAGCAGTTTTAGAGGCTCTAAAAATGAAGATAATTTTTATTGTATCTGTTTGCTTGAATGAAAGACAGGTTGTGTGAAATGAATATTTTTGTAGAGCCAGATTTCTTACAATAAAGTATGTCCCACTTTGCAATTTTGGCCAATTATTCTGGCCAAGAACTGCCCACTTAGACAGGAAGCAGCTGTCTGACAGACATGCAAAATGTCCACAACTACAATTTACTTTTTAAGGATGATAAATCTGAAATTGATATCACATTCAAACATAGGCGTAATTTGCGGGTGGGACGGGTGGGACATGTCCCCACCACTTTTTGCCAGGGTCGATATTGTCCCTACCACTTTTTGAAAGTAATTGAAAAATATATTGCGGAAGGTATGTATTAAAGGGAAAACGAGATCAACAAATCATTCTTCATAATCAAATTAGGGTGATAAAAAAAAAAAAAAACTCGTGCAGTGCAACGAACTGTGGCACTTTTTCGTAACGTCATTAGGCTATAGCATGTTATTTTAAAAATGGAGAGCTTCCTTGTGCCAAGTAGGCCTGCCCTCTACTAAAGATTTTTCTAGTCAACTAGTCGCACGTTATATTAAATTGATTAATATAATAATATATTAACCAACTTCATATATAGGCTAAACTCTAAAAAATATTTAGAGTTATAGTTAACCCAGCATTTTTTAGAGTGAAGGCAGACGTATTAGGCTAGAGCCTATTCCGCGCTCAAGCTTGACCATAAAGCAATTGCCTCAAAGCACCGGCAAAGTGATTATGAACGTGTCGGGGGAAAAGAAGACATTTTAATTATTTATTAATAAACTAGTGCTTTCTGAGTCAGTGTCTGGTGCAAAGATGAGGTCTCAGCAAAAATGATGCGAATATTGATGGTTTTCACGCTTAAGTAAAGTAAAAGACCACTTATTAAACCAGAGAAGGTGAACATGTTGGTATTCTTGTGGGGAGAAAGAAAAAAACATGCAAGCACTGTCACCGGCAGCAAGTTTAGTTTTACTTTTCTTTTTGTTTTGTTTTCATTTTGAAAGGCTTATCTTTGCTGTTTACTTCACCTTATTCTATGGAGGCTCTCTTTTTTGATTCCTCAGTGTTTGCTAAACGTTCTGTAATTTAGGCCTATGCCATGCCTCATCTTATTCGTTTTTGTTAATAATGTTTTGTAAGCTAGTTTGTCATTGAATCTTACTGTTTTATTGTTGTTGTGCATTTTAATTAAAAATAATGAATCCATCTTTTTTTTTGTCTTAAAAGGTGAAAGGTGTATAGATGCAAGCAAAACAGACAATTATATTTTATTGTAAAACCTGACAAGATCGTGAAATCGAAAGTGAAAGCATCCGAAGCCTTGCTTATAACATGGCAAAAGAGAAACGTCTCTAGGTTACGTATGTAACCATGGTTCCCCGAGGGAATGAGATGCTGCGTCGAAGTCGATTTGGGAACGACCCTGCATGACCGCGTTCTGAAGTACGTGTCAAATCAGTCCAATGGAGTAGTGAGACGTCACGAGCGGG